>NC_134568.1:189452047-189740809 GCF_050947875.1 Dermacentor variabilis | reverse complement strand
TTCTAAAAGAGGATTGTATCTGCAGTTAAGGACCGTGATAATTAATATTTGCTATTATTTTTCTAATAAATGCGACAAAATAGGCACACGCGTCAGATTTGACACATGAAGTAAGTTTAGTTCTTATCGCGTAGTTGTGAATATTTCTCCGTGCTGAGGAAGTAATGATTGGGAGTGATTTTCAAGAAAAATAATATAAAGAGCATAAGCTCTTTTCTTCATAATGGCTCGTTGTTATAGTTTGGGATGCGGGCGGACTGTAGTGGTATGATGGTTGTGTTATAGAGTTTGTCAACTTACTCTGTAGCACTGTGGCGGACATAAACTGTGGAATTCAGCTACATTGCCACGCCCAGCTGCTAATTAGTAATAACTCACTATTACACGCATACACGTTCAGTCAATTCAACACTCGCTTGCTCATTCAGTTGCACACATTCCTGCATTCAATGTTTGCTCACCTACGCCTATACAGTCATCCATCTGGGCACCTGAACATTCACCGCTGGAATCGTACTCTGATTCAGTGCACACACACATTAAGCTCAATCAGTTACTCACTCATAAACTCGCTCAGTCACTCACACAGTCACCAACTTCGCTCATCAGACTGTCCATGCTCACTCATTCACATAGTGTTAAGACGGCCCAGCTGAGGTGCAATTTTGCCATCCAGTTGCGACAGCGCGTCAACTTCTGGAACACCACGCAAACCTCTAGCCACGGCGTCACTAGTCGACGTGTGTGGAGAACAATCCGCGTCCTCGACTTCCCGTGCTGGAGCCAAGATGAGTTCGACGAAGCAGCTTTGTGCCAGAAGACGACACCGCCTACCTGTCTGCTGCGAGCGGGGGAGTCCGAGGAACGTAGTTCGAGGCCCTTCCCACGCGCCGTTCAAGACGCAAGACAATGGGCAACCCGGCTGCGCTGCGGGGGGTCAGCTCGGGGAATAAAAGGCACCTTTCCTGACACAATCCCCGTGTCTACGAAGTCCGCTTGACGTCGGTTGAGGACCGTGAACCTCGCGCAAAGAATTGTGTGTGTGAGGTGTGTGTGTGTGCAATCCCTCGCGCAGAGAGGCGACTTATTTACGATGACTGGTCGAACGTTTCCCCTCACCTTGGATCGAGGGAGGACCGAGTGTTTATATAACCGCTGTTGTCGCCGCTCAGTGCACTTTCTCTCGCAGTCCATGCTGGACTGATGAACTGCAGACGTCCTGATGTAATATCGTAAATAAACTCATATTTATCGTTCTCAATGAGAAGCAGTCCTTCCTCAACAACGTCCTCAGCGTGGATAAGTCGACGACGCATGGCCACTAGCTTCTAATTCATGCCCGACTCCAATCTGACAACTGATTACGAGCGATGGGATGTGACCCCTCATCCTAACAATAGTCACTGAACACGCATACGCGCGCTCACCGCTCACTCCCCGCATCAGTTGTACATCATTTTCATCCCTAAACCTAATAAACCTGCCTCAACTTCTAACCTTAGATCCATTTCCATCACCTCCTGCCTCGGCAAACTTCTAGAACACTTAGCACTGTACGACTTACAACCCACATGACCGAGCGCGACCTGCACCCACACAGCATGATCGGTTTCCGTCCCCACCTATCGCACAAGACGCTATGCTGCAACTGACGCACGACGTCCTCGACCCCATTATCCCAGCCCACACTAAAGCCATTCTCACTTAGACCTCTCGAAGGCATTTAAGAAAAAAATGTTGCAGGTCCCTTGCACTGTGGGATCAGTGTTGTACAAAACATTTTGCATGTAGCTGATTATAAGCATCGCTTGACCTTCTGCAAAGCATTACCACACGGACAAACCAGTTTGTGTAATCATCATTGCGAATTGGGCAAGTTCGTACTGCTCCGTCTCCAACAGCAGCACTTTGACAGGGACAAACGAAAGGACACCGGACAGTGCTGCTCCGTGTTCTTTCGCTTGTCACTGTCAAAAGTGGTGCTGTTGAAGGTGACCAATCGTGTGTGCGCCGTGAACGTATGTGTGACGACGGCTGCAAGGCGACAACGACGGTAACGACTATAGTATGACGGTGATGGCAAGACGACTGATTTATTGTACACCGGCGAAGAAACATTATGGCGTTCTGTCGCACAGGACACAACTGTAATCTAATGCGATGAGAGCAAAACTCATGAGTACACCTTTCGCATTCTAGGCCAGAATGCAAAACACCAGATCAGGCGGGTCCACAGTGTGAGATGCAGCAATGGGACGAGAACTAAGGCTACTTGTGATCCTTGAGGAGGGAAGAATGATCGGACAGGTGTACGCCACATGTATATAAAGATAAGCATTTTGTATCGCTTGTGTGAGAGTGACGCATACCCATTATGGACGATTGGCCTACAATGACACATAGCCAGTGGCCCAAGAATGAGGTAGCCCAAACGTAAGAAATATTGGAAAAGCAAAGATGTCATTGAATATCATGTGCTATTCTATTAGGAGGTCAATATACTTTAGCGACATTACGAACCCAGCTTATATGTGCAGGTTTTATGTCGCGATTTGCGGCTTGATTAAGTAGAAAAAACAGGTGTTTACTGGCGGTACTTCATCGGTAAAAATTCAATGCTATATCAGCCGGATTATCCGTGGTAGTATATACCAGAATGTATAACAGAATGTAGATACTAGAATTAGTGAATATATTGCTTTGGTTTTATTTGCAAATGATGTCCGCTTGGGCAGATAATTCGTCTGCAGTGACATGATTAGAGTAAAATGTGTAGGTTTCTTTCAAAAGTGATCGAATAAAACACACACACTCACACACATACGCATGCACACGCACACATACTGCATACACTGAAAGTACATATTCATGATTCATTTCTTGTTTGCTGCCAGGCAAACAATCAAAATAATATCCACCTGTCGCATATCCATTGTACACGTTTGGATATCTGTGACACATCATTTGTACATGGTGCAGCATCAAAGCCATTGATTATGTAATTCTATGTAAGTTTGTGGACTGAGTAGTTGGCGATTGTTGTAGTTTGCGTAGCAGTCTAAGCAGCAACCCAGTAATTCTGGACATCGCCTTTAGTCACAGTTTTTACATCACGTGGCGTACGGACCTTCAAGATTGAAATTCGCGCGATGGCACACGCAGTTTACTGGACAAAAACAGAATGCGCATAAAAAAAAAGCACGACCACGCCAACAGCTTTCACCGCTGAGTCCAAATCGGCAATGGCTGATCTGATGAACGCCGCGCGTTATGCGAGTGGCAGGCTGGTCGACTGTGAATCAGAAGCTTTGTTGCAATTTATAGACCGGTAGAGGCTTAGTCGCGCAGAAAAGGGCGTAGAATCTCGAAAAACGCCCCCGCCCCCCTCCCCTCGTTTATCTTATGCCTCATCCAACTATTTTGTCCGATCGGATTCTCGTGCAGTTTCGTCGGTGTCTTATGAAAGCAAAAAAGTCCTTTTGTTGGTGCAGTTCTCGTAATCTGAGAAGCTTATTTTCACAGAACAATGCAAGCTTTCTACATGGTGGTGATGGTCGTATGTTTCAGGATATGCAGAAGCAGGGCTGACTTCCTTAACATAGTCCTTAATATAGGGTGGCCTCAGTTCGCAAGTCTACTTGCTCATTTGTGTGCAGTTGCCTGGTAGCGTTATGTTCACTTCCGCAGACATCAACAATGTCCTTTTTTTTTTTTCGCAGGGGACGTGTACAAGCCGAGTAACATTTCTGAGGGCTAGGTAAGAAAGGGAGCAAATGCAGCTAAGTGTAACTTATCAATGTTCAAAGACCTGCTTCACTGAAGGGCTCCTAGCAAGGCGCATCAGTTTGATGGTCTGCTGTTTTGCATAAGACCGTGGGTTGAAACCCGGCTATTATGGTCGTTTCTTTAAAGACGGGCTATACAGGCAGGAGTATCTTTGCGTTGTAATGAACGTTGAGAAACACAAGATCAAAATTATTCCGTACCCTTGGGTACGGCACCTCTCACTGCCCCCTGTTCAGATTCGGGTCCATAAGATCAGTCAACGAAAAGTACTTATATTTCACGCCGAGCGATACAAGTAGAGCAATTTTTTCTCGTGGTGTCAGTTTTTTAGCCGTGTCACAGCCTGGGAAATCCCACAACATGATTGGTACTTAATTCGAGTGCTAATGCTAATGCTAATGTGGGTGCTAATGGGTGCTAATGTCGCTTGCCATGTCGCACCGGGGCTAAAATTTTGAACCAGCTCTAATGCAAAGTTTTCGAGCTTAAATTTCTTTTTTGGAATAAAACGTATACTAAATTATTAGAATACAAGCTGCATGCATTGTCAATTACACAATGAGCTATTAAAGTTGTGTGGCTAATTTCGCCTGAGCTTGTGGCCTGTGAGTCTAGGCTACGTGAAATGCAAATAAATTGTCATTCTAGCAGCTAAGATACGCCGTTCATCCCTCTGTACTTAGCTATGTTTCCAGGAGTCGAAGGGACGCCTCTGTTAACGCCATAAACAGTAAGGATGCAAAACAGCCTAGCGCAGTTCATCTAAAGTTGCACATATACAAGCAAGATGCTTTTCTTTCTCATCGCCGTTGTGCTTCGTTTGGTTTATGTGAAGTTATCCGACACATTTCTTTCGTTTGCTGGCAGCTGCCTGTTCGCAATAGCAAATACTTTCTAAAGGCACTAAATAGCGCCACGCATCCGCAAGCGTTTCACGGCGAATTGCAGTAGATTTACAAACCTGCGGCATTTTTCACCTTTGTCAAAATATCTGTGGAAGTTCTATACGACCAAAACAGCAGCTTGTTGCGTTTTCGCAAACTTGATGGATAAGAATGAATTCACTGATCTTCGAGTGTCATGCGAGGGCGAATCTACTTTTGGAGTTTATAAAATGCATTTATTACTCTTAACGTAAGCAGTAAGCGGTAGTTGGCACGTTTGCTGAGCGCTATATCTATGTGACTTCTACAGCCGGCACTGCCGCTCTCTGATTTCGTGCTTCATATCTGCTGAAAATGGAGGCAGCATAAAAATTTGTAACGACGAAGCGTTGAACTCCCAGAACTGCATTACTTTTTTGCCAGTCATCTGTAAGAGAAGCCGCGGCCCCATGGGAGCTTCCAAATTCATAAAGAGCGAAGGTATGGGCATTGATTTAGGTGCTCCAGTGTCTCCACCTCAAATAGGCGCCCGCTTCGTTTCTTCTACTTGTCAACTCCGGTCTATCATTTTCGCTGAACAGCAACTGACTATTTCCATGACCGTGTATTATTATTATTATTATTATTATTATTATTATTATACCCGCCGAGGTTGCTTAGTGGCTATGGTGTTGAGCTGCTAAGCACGAGGTCGCGGGATCGAATCCCGGCCACGGCGGCCGCATATCGATGGGGGCGAAATGCGAAAACTCCCGTGTACTTAGATTTAGGTGTTCGTTAAACAACCCCAGCTGGTCCAAATTTCCGGAGTCCCCCACTACGGCGTGCCTCATTATCAGATCGTGCTTTTGGCACATGAAACCCTATAATTTAATTTTTAGTTAGTATATAGGAAGAAGAACAACAATGAAAGCTTTACGTCAGATCCAATGCAGGGTTTGAGTATAAGTGATGCGAAGGTACCTTTGCGTTTATAGAAAAGTTTTAATGCGTTAAATATGGGGTAAGGCTGTCGATTTGATGCAGGTTGACGGTGTAATCGGCACTCTGTGGCTTAATTACCGTGATTTCTGTATTAAAATTAATAATCTGTAGTAAAAACATAAATTTAGCGTTTTTTTTTCTTTTTTAGATTTATTTCTTACAGTGTGGTTGGGGCTGCTATACGCTTGCCTCATCTCCTGCCTTTGTACTCACCATGAAGGCGTACACGTTCCGCCGTTGTCAAAGCGGTTGAATATCCTTCTATCTTGTTGCCCGAGTCTACGTCCACGTGATATTTTGGCCGTACGTGTCGAACTGAAGGGGGCGGAGGCGGGTGGGGAGAGCCGAACAAGCGTGAATATTTGCATCATATTGCACATTTGTAGGTCTTACAAATCCTGATGAATACCAGTTTGAGTCTGATAAGTTGTACCTTCTATGACATAGAGAACTCTCTCAAGCGCTACCATTCCTGCTCAGATGGATAAAAGTGCTGTCGAGCGGCGCGGCGCCTATCTGTAAAGTCAACTTCCATTTCGTCATGTGTCGCGATGGCATCTGCGCACGCGATACATGTTTTCGTTGCATCGGTTTCAGCAAGCGACCCCCTCTGACCGTTGTTTAAAAGACGTCTCGCGTCAAAAGTTGTTCCAAGGTGACCGCTCGAATTCGCAGTTAACCTGCACGCTCGTACGCGTATAGTGTAGCAGGGAGCCACGCCGGCATGGCCCGTTATGTCAGGGCAGGTCGCACCAAATTCGGAGTCGGGCCGGTCCGATCGTGACAGGGGCAGAGCCGCTCGTCGATTCAGGGCCAGTTGTCTCACCTGCGAAGTGCGCCCTTCCGACGGTTGGCCATCGGCGAGCACTGACGGTAGGCGTTCTCAGCGCGCCCGCGCTCCGTTTCCTCGGAGGCTGCCCTCTTGCTTTAGATTTCGCGTGTTTCCGGTTTTTCCTTCCGCACGAAGGGCGCGCGCGCGCGCGCGCTGGCGCTCCCATTTGCGCGCGCGTTTTGGCGCGCTCGGCGTCGGCTATTGTTGCGCGTGACGCGTGCGCAGAGGCACCGAACGAGGAGCGCGCTGTCGAACCCGCCCCCCGCACCCCTCCTCCGCGGCTCTCCTCCCGCCTTCCTCCTTGCCGACGCTGTCGCGTACATCGCAGGTCACCGGCGGCAGTCGGGCGTTCGGCGCCAGACGTGCGGTGTGTCCCAGGACATTTCGCACCCTTTCTCTTTGCCGTTGTGCGGGCGTTGTGCGTACTACGAACCGGCGCGTCGTACCGGCAGCCGGGGCCTCCTCGGGACCTCGCGTGTGATCAAGTATCGCGAAGACACCGCAGCGCGCCCCCAGTAGCGCCGCGCGCGCGTCTCCGGAGCGCGTGGTGCCGTCGACACGTGACAGCCTCTCTGCGGCCAGTGGCGCTCTTCGTTCGTGCGCGCGGAAATACGGTCGCAGCCGAGGGCGGCGTCCTCCAGGCCGAAATGGAAGGCCTCCCCCAAAGGACTGTCTTCCGCACCTGGGTCACAGCGCGGCAAAGATCATGAGCTGTCTTTCTAGGCGGCGACCGTTACGCAAGCTCCGACGCGTGTACCAGCAGCCCGCCTAAGCGCTGTCCCACCACGTGCGCTGCATTCGGTGCTGCCCCGAGCTGGCGAAGCTCTTGATTCCATCGTGTGCGTACCACCTGGTGACATGTGATAGCGGGTGACAGCTGTGCTCGTATATCTCCCAATGCGCACAACGTGCCGTGCCGGGTGACGCGTGTGCTCTTGTGACAGACGGGTGCCGTCTGACGATGTTAGACGAAGACGACGAAGCAGTCAGCAGTTTTTCCTTGTGCGTTTCTTCGGTCCGCTGACCAATCAGCGTTTCTGAACGCCCGCACGCACAGCTTCAATGTCACGGCGGAAGCAATCCAACCCCAAGCCACTGAAAAGTGAGTAGCGAGCGCTGCACCCTGTTACGCCCAGCAATCCCTGCATCGAGTTGTGTTGTTCGTCGTGTCACGGTGACCGCGGCCGCTCCTGTGTTCGTTATGCACGTTTCTTGGTTCGTTACGGAGTACCATCAAGAAGAGAGTGAAAGGAGTGAAAGGGGTTTGCAGATCTGCCGCAAACTTATAAGTGGTATCTTTCGTCTCGCTTGTACGTGCAGCGCAGTTACATGTGTAACCTGTCTTGATATGTTGCGCTCAGTTCATCGCGCGAGCCGGATGGTATAAAGCTGGCAGACTCCGCGTGACGCGGGAACCCGTCGGGAGGAAGGAACACCGACTGGTCGTCGCTGTTCTTTCCTACGACGGGAAAGCTGCTTGGCCTTCTATATGCGCTGTTATAGCTAACCAGCCACGCGCAGGAAATCCCTGCGCGTGGTTCGTCAGCCCCACCGACGCAGTCATGACCGTCACTGTCGCATCCCGTTGTGTGCACGGAGCAACAGTACGCTCACTCTTTTTTTGATTCCTCACGTTTCCTTTTTGTTTCTTTGGTCAACGTGATTGAAATGTCGTCATGAACCTGCATGGCTTCGTCATCCCCACCGTTTCGCGAAGAATCTTTACTGCATTGCATGTGTGTGTCTTTACTCGCATGGCGTGCTTGCTTCCCTCCTGACCGTGCGAGCTTGGGCGAATTCTGCTATTAACAAGCACGTACGTGAACAATGTAAAGCTTTGGAAGGCATCTACAATAGAACCGTGATGCCATCCTTTGCTGCATACTCATGGTGTCTGCATACTCACAGCGCGTTCATACAACGTCGTGACATTGAAAAGCCAGAAAGACGTGGCTGTTCAGGTTCTTCACAAGTACTAACAAAGCATTCAACTGCAGCTGCTTCTGCTGCTGCCTCTTTTCATGAAAGTATTTATTTTGGCATAACCCACACACTCACAGTTTCCGAAGAATTCACTCGGGAATTCCTCATTTCTACACTGGGTCATCATATGTTGATGAGAGTAGACGAAGAACTTCCATCATGGTTGGACGCTTCAGGCACACGCGCTCGATGGATTCCCGCCGAAGGACGTAGGCGGCCGGGCAGCCTGCACGCCGGGCCTTCTCTTCTCGTTGCCTCTGTTTCGTGCCTAAACTGGGATGAAGGCGCTACATTATAATTTAACGAAATAATATGTAGCTCGATCTACGGAACAACCCGCCGCGGTGGCTTAGTGGCCCTGGCGCTGCGCTGCTAAGCACGAGGTCGCGGGATCAAATCCCGGTGGCGCCAACCGCATTTCGACGGGGCGAACTGCAAAAATGTCTATGTCCCGTCCATTAGGGGCACGTTAAAGATTCCCTGGTGCTGAAAAATTAATCTGGAGTCCCCCCACTATGGCGTGCCTCATAATCAAATCGTGGTTTTGGCACGTAAAACTCTATAATTCATTCATTCATCTACGGAACACCAGCGATGTGGCGACGACTTTAGTTCTCAAATATTCGAGCGGAATCTCGAGTTAGTGTCGCAAAAGAAGAGCAACACAATAGCGACGTCATTAAACGCTGCGACTACATTCAAAAGAAATGTACTGATGCCGGATGCTGTCATTTACAAAGGGGGAAAGAAAAAGCCCGACCGCGTGGTCCGGCGAAGGCAATAACATTTACTAAGAACAGGCGGATCGAGTGCACGTTACGTTACAGGAAGCGGGAACGTTACTGCTGTCTTTCCGTAGCCTTTTCGATACGCTCAGTCCTTCAACGCCCAACGAAGCGAATTCATTAAAGCATTCGGAAAATGCCCGGAGCTGTAATAAGGTAGCGCCTTCCAAGTGGGCTGCCAGCGCCGCTTTCACTTGAGCGGGTAAATGACGGCGCTCTTACGGGCGGAGGTCAGCCGCCCTACTTTTTTTGTCCACAGGTTGGTCGCGCACTGCTCGACGCCGACCGATGCGAGCACGGTCTGCACGTTGGCAGGCTGCGCACTTTCCGGCTCCCGTGAGCCCAACTGCAATCGAGCCTTGCGCACAAACTGGTTGGCACCTCAATGGCTTGGCACTGACTGCCGCTTTGCGCGGCAATCCTCGTGCGATAGCCACCCTGCACTCCTTCTGGAAGGAAAAATGGTCTCAGCCCGTAGCAACGAATGAATTTATCCCACTGTATCTATCATCGCAGTATTAATAAATAACGGCCCTGTCCTTCTATTCTTGACACGAAGACCCAATGCGACATTTTTTCCATGCATAAGCAACGGGCAGAACCCTCCAACACAGTTTGGTTACTGCCCCACAGTGCGCATCAGTATCTCGGTAATGTTCCGCAGTGTGCTGTTTCTGTCATTCAGCTGGAATTTCTCTTACATCCTCATCTCGAATATCCCTTACGTAGCCTGCGTGTGTGATATATAACTGAGGGTCGTCGTATCCTATAAGGCAGGCAACGATTTGCACAGCCCGAGTCTCGTGCGATGTCTCCCACGTAACTATATTTTGCTCTTGGGTGTTTTTCTGACTGCATGCAGTACTCACTCGGGCATATACCGATCGCTTTGTCACACTTATGTCATCAGATTCCGTCACTGTGTGCCACCACCTCTGCCACGCTTAGCCACCGCACTTAAGTTACAGCAAGTGAACTAGCTGCTCTGCGGGCAACTTTTGTTTCTATTCAAGCTCGAAGAGCTCAAGCAACGGTTATCTTCACCGACTTACGTGAGGATATATATATATATATATATATTATTTTAACTGCCGGCTATTCTCCTTTGACTCTCTGCAGTTGGAAGTCTTTCGTCGATATCTTAGCTTCTCCTGCTGCAGCCGCGCACCGGCAACTCTCGTGCCTGTGCCGCATCTCTCGCATGGTAACGAGGGTCACCGGATGCTATACTGTGCCGGAGTTGTACGATTCCTCGTCACGTCCGCACTGGCCGTCCCGCCGAAGCACCTTACTGCATTGTGCAATTTAGCTTTCGCAGCGCGTTCCATCCAGTTAGTATAACCTCCTTGGTTGCGCCATGTCTCTGCGGCTTTGTGAAAATTCCCCGTACAATAAGGGGAATTGTGCCAGTGTTTTAAAATTGTGCTGGTGGTCTCCAGGTTTCCCCCCGTGTCCTAGAGAGAGGGCGAGAAAGTTCCGTCTGATGAAGCAGAGTAGTCAGTTGCCCGGCGCAGGCTACTGACGTCGAGTGCGAGCTTATTCTGCTGGGTTTGATACCGAAATGGGCAGCATAATCACCAGTTTGCGTGGCAATTTTGAATGTTTGTCTGAACTCAAAGAGGAACCGAAGACGCCACTGCGGATTTATTGTGCTGACCCGTGAGTGTGATTCGGTTTAGAAACGACCATTTCCAATTCACGCCTGAAGGGCAGTGCAAAAAAAAATAATTTAGAAAGAACAATTTATTTGGACCATCAACAGTATAACACTGAATACGGTGGTTCTCGTCAGATCACCGAAGTTAACCAGCATTTGGCCTCTTCAGTGCTTGAGAATGAGACCACCTGCAAATGCTGACGGCTGCTGTTCTGCTGCAGAATAGTTCAGGTGACCTTCTTGAGTCGAGGCAGTCATAGTGTGTCTGCACAAACCGTTTCAAAGAAGTGTGTTAACTGTGCACACAGCGCTGAATATTGGCTCGGTGCGGTATTTTCACAGCAAGTTGCGGTTTCTTTTACTTAGATTTCGCCAGCGTAAACACGAAGAGTTTTGCTCTTGTTTTGCTAAACTGGCATGAGGCGCCGGGAGACACGACACTCTTCCCGTATCTGTGTGCTCTTCTTTATCAGGAATGTTACACGTTCCGTCGTTTATCATACGTTTGATGCACGAGCTTGTTTGTTTATTCTCTCTTATCCTGTCGTCGGATTGTGGGTACCGCACTCTGTTTTGACCTGTATAACCTTAAACCGCCCTTTGCGGCCCTAAATTGTCGGATCAGCTATCGCAGAGCTGAAATTTATTTTGCTGCTTAAAATGCGCTCTTAGCTAGGCAACACATATCAGGCAACCGGACCGACTCGTTTTAGAGAGGGTAACTACATGTTAAGTTTTGTTCGTTTGCTATATAGTGTTTGCTTCGCACTGGTTTCAGGTGCAGTTGTGCCTTAAATAGTGCGTAAGACCAATTTCTGAACAGTGCAACTTTGCCGCTATTGCAATGTCACAAGGTGGTAGCCTAGCTTTGCGACGACATTATTGCGCCTCCTACGAACTGGAAATGGTAGCGTAGAGCAGGTGTCTTTCCCGCCGCCCCACTATGCTCACGTGTGTGCACTGCGTTAACACTCTTGTGTCGCATAGTTTAGGAGGAATCGAGATGCTTCGTCGATAGCGCTTTCTGGCTCGTAGAGTGGACGTCAAGCTTAGCTGGGCTTGTGAAGTTACGCTGTTGCGATGCCGTGCACTCACGTGGTAAACTATGCTATAATCTCCTGCAAACAGTGGCATTGTAAAAGTCCTGCTAGGTCCATCATCCTCGCAATGACTTAGGAAGGCTGATGCCATGGTTGCGAACTTCCATTCATTGTCACAGCGCACTTTTGCTGAGGCGGAGCGTATCAGAGGCGATATTCAGGGTGGTCAGCCCAGCTTACGCTATCAGATCTGTAAGGAAGTGTCTCTGGTGTGTCCTACTGCCGAACATGTTTCAGCGACTGACCAGCGTGTTTACCAACGTGCTGGCCAGTATTTATTGCTTGATGGGACGTCTTTCCCCAGCAAAAAGGAGCAACGCTTTGGCGACATGTGTGACTGCATTTTGCTTCCCCGTTCTTTTTTACATGCATTTTTCGCGGCGGGTGCTATGATACTATATGCACCGGCTTTCCCCCGCTTATTTTGTTTGCAAGACGCTCGAACTCGGCGTGTGCCCTGAGATCGCGACATCACATAGCCACTCTAAAAAGCTTCTGCCATCGGGAAAGACTACTGAAATCTGCCTCAAGGCGGCAGTGTGGTCCCCGAGTGCTTAGAGTTTCCTACTGAGAATGCACTAGAGGGAAATGTAAGTCCGCCGTCAGCATATGGCTTTTAAGTTGGCATGTGATTTAATGGCCCTACATTGATTTGCCTAAACATCATCCTTCTGGCTTCGTACGACCTTGTGGATTTTTGTATGAGCGTTGATGAAGCTTATGTTTCATAGTAAATTCGTTGTACGGCAACAACGAGGCTCATTTAGCCTGTAGTTTCTACCATACGATTATTTGCAAAGATATTACCGCAGACGTAATTGTTTAGAATAAAATTTTTTTTTTTACGCATAGTGACTGTTCCTTACCGATCATCATCTAGATTTAGCGACAGGTATACTCTAAATCCGGGATTAATGTGTCCACGGTAAATTACAGAAATAAGTAAAATTACCGTATGCTTAAAATACTTGTATAAAGAAACGCTGTCAGGCTAGCACGAAAAATACTTGAACCACAACAACTGTACCCGCTTGGCACTTAACCAGTTGACTGCTTCCGCAGGGTAATGTGAACCAACGGGTGATTTTTTTCTGTTAATGGCCCGGACCCCCCCTGGGTAGGTGCCTGCTATGAGGTCAATATTTTCGTTCCTCCGCAGTGACGTCATAACAGCCGCGCTAGCGATGAATCTCGACCACGAAAAGGAGCTTTTAATGACTTTTTGGAGCTGAATTAAAATTATTTTGAAATGTTGCAGCGTCCAATACCTTGTTGTGGGTGTCCTCGCATACAGACGCAGCCTACAACAGGCTTCTTATAGCCTCAAAATTTCATGTCTCAACCCCTTTATCTTTCCTTACACATTGGGAAATTTGAAAATTTCTAAATGTGGGATTACGTAAAGGACTCGGGAGTTACATTAACATCCAACCTTGGTTGGGAACCACATATAGCGGCTATTTGTTCGAAAGTGCAAAGAAAGCTACCTTTTCTCGAAAGGAAACTACGTAACGCTCCACCTGAAGTGAAGTTAATCGCCTATATAAGATGCTAATCAGACCAGCACTAGAATATGCTGACATCATTTGGAGTCCACAAGATTAATGAAGCAGATGCACCCAATCACTGATATTACATGTAATAAGAAAACTTAACATAGGCCCGCCTTCACAAGTGGGAAGGTCTTAACACAGAAAGGAGTGAAAAGTAAAAACGTTGGAAAGGCTCTGTCTGCATTGGGTGCCATGACTTACCCGTTGTAAAATAGGCCAGGAAGTGATATGTAAATTTTTTTTTTATTAAGCGCCGTCCTACTTCATAACACCGCAACAAAGTTCTCAGTGTGCATCAGATCTTGCATTGCTGCCTGGCGTGCGGCGATGCCGCCCCCTCAGACAACGAGGCAAAATGCACGGGAAAATGCGAGTTTCAATCTACCGAGTTCAATTTCAAGTGTCATATGGCGTGGATGTATTTTCCGTGGCCAAGAGAGCCATTTTAACAGAATTCGGGCACTGTATACCAATGGTTATTTTAGTGCGAAACAACGGTGCTATCATCGTGCAGCTCGTTTGCGGACACGAGCGCACCTACGTCTCTCCTCAGCGGAGCCGCTTATTCGGCCGTTGCTTTACACGCTGTCCTTCGCCATAAACGTCCGTTGCTCTGCCACGTACCCGTGGCAACGCGTCCCTCTGGCGCACGCAGTAAATCTCACACACGTACCGAGCCGCCAACCAGTGATGATTAAGGCAACAATTAGACGCCGTTGATTCGTTATGGAGGCAGGTTATGACAAACGAAGCCCACTTGTTTCCATCTTCTCTTTGGGCGTGACACGTTGTCCAACTGTTGTCCACCGAAAGGTCAGACAGTTACGATGTCCGCGTTCTTTTCCTTTTGTGTTGAAAACAACAATACTGCTCTTGCATGTGTCCCAACAATTCTTGGTCCCCCACTGTGACAACACTTTTTCTCGTGCGGTTGCGCGCAGTGTAACACCGGCCAGCTTAATGTCCATGCATTGAGAATGGGCTGTTATGGCGAATTCTCAGAACGGCGAATTCAGCGCAGTAACCTGCGGACGTTTGCCTTAGTGACATGCACGTAATGATCGACAACGTTGATCCAAGTGGCATCGTTAAATCATTCCACTTAAACAGCGCTCTACGCCGTTTTTTTTTTTTTTTTTTTTTTTTTTTGAGAACGACGACACATCCAGTTTCGCTGTGCTTCGCGAGTACTTCTTCAAGAGACCTGGCGCCACATTTAGTGGTTATCTGTAGCCTTTCCGAGTTAAGTTTTCATCGCTGAAGGCGTACCGGCGGTCACCGCTCTCGGAATGTGCGCTTAATGCTTGAGCAGCCTTTTCATATACTAGTTCTATAGTCGCATCTTTGGGTGCTTCCTACTATCCGCGTGCATATATGACATGCTGCCACTCCGCATCAGCGCTCGTATTCACGAATGTTTTCGTCCGTAAGTGTTCTTTGCATTGTGCGGTCACGATCTCTAGTGATATTTCCAGCGTCAGAATTGGCTGGAACTTTCTCCTACGAATAATTCTAGCTTAAGATCTTTTTTGGGAATACGGGCCAGGCCGCGTCCATGTCATTATTCTGGACGGTCCACTTGGAGTGAGCGGTGGTGAACCGTGCCTAAGCGAATGTTATTTTGAAACATTTTTATTCCAAATATAGTAAATCTTAGTGTCTCCTGAACTGTTTGTGCATCGAAGAACAATATCGGTTGGCAGTAATGTTAACGGAACTGCTAATGCCGTTCTTGTGAGCAGTTCTACGCATCAGACAAGGCAAGTACTATAGTTACAAGCCGGGGTTTCTCCATTGCGTTGATTATGGTTTGCCATTGCTTTTGTAAAGTGTGTGTGGAGGGGGGGGGGGGCAAGGGGCATAGAACAACTGATTAAGCAGTTTTACTAGCTACAGAAGCTTCCTGCTGCTAGACAGGTGTCAGTCAGGTTTGAGTGAATCGATGTTCTTTAATGTGCTCGTGATTTTTTAAAACCGTAAGAAGTTACTTACACGGAAAAATTCTGGGCCTACGTTCATGAAGCTAATTTCACTATACTGCTCTGTTCGCTTCTGTTATGTGCCGTGTACAGAAGCGGCTGCTAACCCACATCCGTGAGCTCCCCTATAGTGTCAATCTACGCGGTTCGCGCAGTATTTTCCGCAGCGATGGCATTATATACTGCACAGGCACTTGTTCTTTGAACTGATCGCTCCCGCAGGTTACAGAACGAGTGAATCATGGCGACACAAGGATCCAAGCAGATTCAAATCATGCCTAGCCCGCTTTTGAAGCTGCAAGACTTTAGCTTGAAGGTTTGTAAGTACGTTTCTCGTCGGTGCACTTACTGCACAGTGGGGGTGTCCACACGCAGGTTCTCTTGCTAAGGTCGGTAAGAATACAAGTGCGTCAAACGGTGCTAAATATCCCTTGAAAAATGAAGTCTAATTCAGTTTAATGGTCGAAGTATGAACAGCCTCCTGCAGCAGGAAGCAGCTGCACCATAAATGTGGGCGAGAAGTTCACGTTTAAATAAAACAGTTAACTGGGCAGTGCCCGCAGCTCAGGTTCTTGAGAATGTGTTATATATTAAGCTTCAATTTATTTGATTACTTAGGTACCCTGCCCTAATGAATGAGTGAATTCTGGGGTTTAGCGTGCCAAAACCACGATCTGATTATGACGCACGCCGTAGTGGGGGACTCCGGAAATTTGGCCTACCTGGAGTACTTTAACGGGCACCTAAATCTAAGTACCGCGGGTGTTTTCGCATTTCGCCCCCGTCGAAATGCGGCCGCCGTGGCCGGGATTCGATCCCGCGACCTCGTGCTTAGCACACGAACACCATAGCCACTAAGCAACCACAGCGGATACTTCTTTTTTAACGTGTACCAGATCTTTTTTAACGTGTACCAGCACGGTCCACCAGCCAGAGCTGGTCATCCGAGCAAGTGGCCCGAAGAGCGGCCTCCCACGAGGAAAAGGAAGGGTTGGGAATGGGCTATACCGCCATGGTCGTGGGGCAGCTCCACAAACAGTGGGAAATATCTGCCCGGGGCGCTCGGCAGGTGGTGCATTGTGGGTTACGGAGACAATGGTAAAATAAATGTGCCAGATAGGGAGAAATAAATGCTTTGGCCTGGATCTGGCGCCAGATTGAACTCTGATGGGCGGTAAGGGAATGGTGAGGGGGAGGTAAATCTCGTCTACCATCCCTGTAATATGTTTTTTTTTTTGGTAATATTTCCCTGCATGATTCCTCCGCTAGCTATTGGCTATGCGATCTGGCGCCGCAGTTAGCATAGAAAGCTTGTGCGTCGGTGCCTATACATGAACTTGAGAGAAAGATACGAAGAAGGAAAGGGTAGGGAGGTTAACCAAGGACGTTCCCGGTTGGCTACCCTACACTTGGGGAGATGGGGAAGAGTAGATAAAGAGAGAAAAGAAGATGAACGTGAGGTGTCAGTCTAGCTCCAGGCTCAAGAAATCAGAGACTGAACACGCTTGCCATGCGGGGCAGTACCGCCTGCACGTTGCGAGCGAATGTTAAGAATGAATGCACGACAACGAAACTTGGTAAATAGTTGGCGCGTGCGCGTACGAAGTAGAAAGTCAGCAGGACATCTCCGGCTTTCAATAAGCCCGAGACCTTCCCGTACAGTTTTACACAATTACTAGAGACAACTCCGGCGCTGCGATTGTTCAGCCACCATGGGAATGATGGGTAGTACATGGATTTGTCTGATCTTCGTGCTTGGGCTTCAGGTGTTCTTGTGGCTTCGTTTATCACGCTTTAATTGGGCCTAAATTGGACTACATTTCAAGGCGATTTATACTTTTTTGATGCGCAAGGTAATAAAACTCTGCAAGCACGCATAATCGCTGCCAATTGCAGTGGTTCCGCTTGTCCATGCGTCCGTGGCGTAATGATTTCAATATCGGGTTTCTGTGCTAGAGTACCTGTGTTCGAATCCTGCCGTCGGAAAATTTTAATGTTTATTGAACTATTTATAACGTAGTACTCTCCTAAAATTGATAACTTTGCAAAGTCACGAAGCTATTCAAAGCCAGAAGGACGAGGTTTAGGCAAATCCATGTACTACCCATCATTCCCGCGCTGGCTGAACTGCCCTGCTTGCAACTCCCGCAGACACTAGCGGTGTACATTTCCCTCCATGGTGTCTCCATATTCTTAGTAAGCGAACGAGAGCAGTGTCGGCTACGCTGGGTGTTCTCGCGAAGTACTTCGCGCGTGACAGACATCGAGGGGTGGCAAGCCGCGGGCGTTCAGAAAACACCTCCTGGCACGATGCTCGATCGCCGATTTCCTCCGGCTCGCCCGCACTGCCGCGGTGCAAAAATGACCAGCCTCGAGAGCCAAACTAGTGACACCACGGCCGGGACGGCGGCGCAAGTGTGAAGAAACGTGAGACGATTGCTGCTGCTCACGTAGCTGACAGGCTGAATGACGACGGGCACATTGATTGCCGCATTCATTCGTAGGTTCGTTTGAAACACGGAGAAGATAAAACGAAAAAAAAAAGCGGAGCGCCGGTTCTTGGGAATTGACGCGTCAGCCTATCTTTTCGCCTTGGGGAAGGGCTTGCTAAGCATACCTGGTGTAACCACAGATGAGGCGAGCGCCAGAATTCGCGTCGACGTTTCGTCTTCATTGCGTAATCGCGCGCACTTTATTCGAGGTCAGTTCTCCAAACCTGGGAAACTTGGAAAGCGCGCGCAGCTTTCTCTCTCTGTGTGCGTGCGTGCTTGCGCGTAGCAGAGCCTATGTATAGGCTTCTTGCACATGCCCTACCTTTTGATTATTGGCCGAGGACCCCAAGTATGATAGGCAGATTTGTAGAGCACCTTCAGAAACCACCGACAGAGTTGCTTTCTGTACGATACGTCCCACGTTGTTCTTTTTTCCGGGTTGCAAAGAAAGCCCGCGAAATATGAAAAAGGCCACTTGACGGAGCGCTTGCGCAGTGGTATCGTGCTGCTCTCAAACGTGCGTTCAGTGAACAAGGTCGGCTGCATCCTGACTGGCGACGAGGAAGCGGCAGGGCGTTATGATGGTTGTAGCATGGAGAAAGGATTCAACAAGAGCGGACATTCCCATAGAGCCCAGCTGCCGAATCGACTGCAGCGCACTATAAGCCGCCGGCGTTAATACCTGAACCACACTTCCGATTTCGGTTTTGGGCGCGCGCGTTTTGAACGCAAGCTGGTACGCGTTACGCCGACTGCGCTGATCGACGCGGTTTTCTTTTTGCTTCTACAGCTCAACCGCGCGCGGTTTTAGCTGACATCGTTTTATTATTAGGTGAAAATTATTGCGAACGATCTTTACAAGCCTCCATCGAATATGTGCCACGCGCGATATCATAAAGACGCAACACGCCTTTGTGAAATTACGAAACGTTTTATTCTCTATAAATGCTCGTTGCGGGCTTTTTGTGCATTCATCCAACGTTGTGGCACCAGGTAAGCAGCCGTAGTTCCCGTACGAAGCTCCACCGGACGACGTCAGCTGCAAAAAGTAAATGACAAGCATGTATCATTTTGATATTAACATATACGAATAATGCGTATAGAAGCGAAAGTGCTAAATGGGCGGCATTACAAACAAAAGCAGTTCGCTTTTAGATACACGGCGTAGAAAATGCCCGACTCATCCCAAACAATACCATACATACCACGAAAACATCCTATTTCCAAGCATTCCCCTCTTCCCGGGACTTATTTCCTGCACTTTAAGAGCACGAATACACGGGCTACTGCGCGTTTCCAAAAGAACTTGGCTACAATCGATGCGATAATACTCTGCGAATACGCAGAGGTGGCCACAACACTGGCCCTCAACTAGACCACGCTGGACACTCGCAGAATTCCTCCTACTCGCACTCAAGACAAATGCGTGGGTGCAAAGCCTGTCTTCAGAAACAATTTTCGAGTTACAAGTTCCTGGTGTGAGCTCCTTGGCGTTATCTTTTGCGCGTTCTGCCGGCGCAAGCAAAACACGCTCCCACGTTATCACTCTTGGCAATTGCTTGTCGCGTTTTCGACAAGCGTGAGTACCGAAAGAAGGTTTAATTTGTTGCGGGGTAAAAAAAAATTGTCGCGAACTTGTCGCAGTAAGATTCAGTACGTGCCAAACTAACTTCGTCACCAAGGCCGAGCTGATTTTCGCTGCGTCACGGCAGGCGCGGCGACTGTGCCTCAAAATTATCCTAAAATTCAACTAAATTCATTACAATCATGTTGGGGTCAGAGATAGCGTCACGAACTTGGCACAGTAAGATTCAGTGCACGCTGAAAAACTGCGCTACGCAGCCGAGCTGCTTTTCGCTGATTGCGTCACAAGGCCAGGCGCGGCGAGCGTGCCTCATAAGGAAAAACGTACCGAAATTAATTTTTAACGATGTTGGGCGTCAGAGAAAGTGCCACAAACTTGTCAGTGAAATAAAGCGCGAAACTTAACTGCGTACTAGGGCCCAGCTGCCTTTCGCTAACCCCGTCACAACGCCAGGTGCGGCCACTGCGCTTGAAAGGTACCCCAAAAAGTAACGAAATTAGTTACAGTAATGTTGGGGTTAGAGAAAGCGTCAAAACTTGTCCCAGTAACATTCGGTGCACGCGAAACTGCGTCACAGCACCCTGTGCGACCAGCGTGCCCAAAAAACTACCGAAATAAGTTAAAATAATGTTCGGCTCATAGAAAGCGTCGCAAACATCTCGCAGTACGAGTGATTAATTCAACTTACTGTAGCTGTGCCACGACGGCCGAGCTGTTTTTCGCTAACTGCGTCAAAAGTCGAGGTTCCGTGCCGTAAGCCTAATTGCTTGAAATGCGTCGCAGACTGTCGAACAAAATTTCTCACCTCATAATACCGTAGTTCAATAGTGCAGTGGTGCCATGTAGAAGTTTAGAAGGAACGCAAGAATTCGCCGGTAGCCCACCAAACCAGGCTAAATCCAAAAATAGAAAAACAGGCAGACGGGTCGCCGAACAGGCCAACGCTCAGATGCGCAGCCGGTCTCGCGCGCTTCGGCGGTGTGTCTGACGAATCACGCATGCATCTGGCTCGTCATTCGCCGATTCGTCTGTCGCTAGGCGACGGAAGTAGGCCGCAAAGTTTAATTTAATTTATACGCAGATATTTTTACTTTTTGGGGGGAAACAATAAAAAATGAAGCAATTTCTGTTAACCTCATTTCACATTCTCTTTTTCTTTTTTCGACGCTCGCGGCACCAAGCGGTCGGCGTTAATACTAGAGTGACGTACTTCCTGCTGCCAGTTTTCGCCGAGCGTCCCCTCTTCGTGAATTTGTTTCTGTATTGTAGGCAGCTGGGCCGGCGGCTCCCGTCGGGTGACGGCGCAAATGCATGCTGCTGACCTTGTTCACCGAACGCACGCTTGACAGCAGCACGATACCACTGCACAGGCGCTCCGTCACATGGCTCTTCTTTTTTCATATTTCGCGGCTTTTCTATGCAATCGGGAAAAAAGGACTACGTGAGACGTATCGTACAGGAAACAACTCGATCGGTGGTTTCTGAAGATGCTCTACAAATCTGCCTATCACACTTGGGCTCCTCAGGCAATAATTAAGAAGTTGGATAATTAAACTTAATTAATGATTGAGTTGTGGGGAAAACAGGAAATTATCTGAGTTTCTATAGGCCAGTGCAAATAGTATGCGTTCGGTTCAATTCACTTCCGACGTGCCTTTCATTTTTAAAACCTCGGCTCAATTTACGTGGGGCGCCCCGTATATGTGCAAGTAACCTACGAAACCAAGTGTGCTTCTAATATGTGCGTATTTTTCACCTGTTTCGATTGCGCGTTCGTAAAGAGCCTCTTTCTGTGCTCACCTCTGCACCATCCATCAAAGGGACGTTAAAGAGAAACTGTAAATCACTTTAGACCGATGGAGTATTCTTTTACAACTCTACTTTCGTTATTTTGGTGTTACGAGGTTGATTGCTGTTAGAGAAAATGAACGTCGAACTTTCATGTTTTACTTTCACGTCGAAACCCCCGAGCCGGTGCGTCAGTGTGACATCACTGATTTCAATTTGTCTCCTATTTGCATGGGCCGCTGATGGCGCAGTAAAAGTTCGCTAGTCAATTCCAGTCTCTGGCTCCATTACAACACGACGCAGTCCATGTTTACCGATAAAAAGTTAGTTAACGAGGCCCCAGCAGACGCGGTCAAAATGCACGGCGGGCTGGTATACTGGAACTTCAAGGCGGCGGCGTCCCCCGTCTTTCTCTTCGTAGCTTGCCAAGCCTCGTCTATAGCGGTAAGAGTGGCCCAATTGGCATTGCACGAAGGAAATAAACTAGGAGGGAGCGTTGCGTCACGCAGCCGGTCTTCGCGAGCCAACCCTCCGCGAATCCCTTTCGCCTCAAAAAGTCGGCCCACCGCGTGAGCCTGATTTCGGCGGACTCGACCCAGTGTGCTTGATTCGTGGCAGCTTTTAATCGACGCGCACTTGTTTACGTGCTGTGCGTGCCAACCGCTCTTGTGTACATTTTTTTCTCCCCATACGTCTTTTCTCCCGGTAGTTCGATCGGTCGTTTATTGTTAACGTATTCATTTATTTGTATACGTTGCAACGTGCGCATGTGGTCGCCGCACGTTGCTGTCGCGCGCCCGTTGTGTTTTCGGAAGACAGCTTGCCGCGACATGGTCCCTTATGAAGCCAACTTTTCCTGGCTTGCAGTTTTGCTTTCTTTGTGCTAAGAAGGGCAATTTACTAATGCAACCCAACTTATTTTTTTTTCTCTTTAGTGTCCCGCTAATGCCATCGTCATCATCATCATCTCTCTCTGTCCCTTGCTGTACTCCGCCTCGTTGTGGAGGTGAAGTGAGTGAGAAGAAGGAACGGAAGGGGCTAGAATGAGAGGGAAACGACATTTATGTTATAAGTGGCACGTGACTAAATTGGGTACGGAAAGAGATTTTCCGTAACCTCCATCCTGCACTGCGCGTCAAGACAGTGGCCAGCCTGCGGAGCATGGACGTTTCTTTTTCCTTTGACTTATTCAGAAAAAAATGAGTATCGGACGCGGCAGTAGGACGGCAGAATTGGCCGTGTTTATTTTTTCCTCATTCCTTTTCTTTCTTTTTCTTCGTTTTCCTTCTTTTTCTTTAATATGAGATAAACTTCAGCCATTTCAAGACCTGTCGCGGAAAGAACCAGGACATATTTGCGCACGAGAGAGGACGCAAGTGCACAGACGGGGCGTGGTGCTTTGGGATTAATTTTGACCGCCCTTTAAGAAAATAATTAGTAACATCTGCCCGGATCAGCGTTTTAGCCGGAGTAAAAACGTTACATCAGTACAATGCGCGCTATCATACGTGCCGCGACTTAGAAACACAATAGTGCCGCAGCTCGCGCCAGCGCCTGGTCTCGTGATGACAAGGGAGTTCCGCAACGGTTGAATCTGCGGACTATTCGGCGTTGTCGTCGAGGGGGGGTCACGAGATCATTCACTTTCCATCAAATGAGCCTTTGCGGCCCACCGGTACGGACATATCTAGCCTATGCGTTCGCGGTGTTCTCTACCGCGCCGTCGTTAATATGCTCCTCGCTATACTACAAGCATTCAGCGCAGCGTCGGTTTCAGCGTTCCTTATGAGGCATCCGTGCCGCGCACGGGCGAGGCATGGCCCCATACGATGGCTCATACTTCAGGGCGTCCCGAGACAGCCATTTGCTACGCCGATATGACGTGTCTAGACGTGCGGCTCCTCGCAGCTCGCGAGTAAGATGCGCAGTGTTAAAAAAAAAAAGAAATTAAAAGAAAGAAGGGCCGGGGTAAAGACGAGCGCTTCGGAAACCTTGACGCGTCTTTTGCCCTTAGCCTATCACTGATGGACGTGTTTTGCAGGGCTGGCCGGAGATACCTTCCTGGGAGCGGCTCCGCTGGCCTCCGATAGTGGGAGCACAGAGGAGACAGATATGCAACTGCGATAGCGAGTTCTTCACCTAGCTTCGCGGGTGGACGATTACAGATGCTCCCTTCGGAGGTCTCCTGCGCTGCTGCTCTCTCGCCTGACGCTTGCAGCCCGTCTCGCTGCGTGTGTATATAGATACGCGCACGCATTGTTGTGTTTTTGTTTCCAGCGCTTTTCGAGGATGTCTTTTTTTCTCTCTTGTCCGCGGCGGGTTCGTGCTCTTTCCGAATCCCCCGGCCGTTCGCGCGCATTGATATGACTTAAACGGGCGATACGGAGGCGGCGCAGCAGTGCTCGCTGCGGGCGTACCCATTTATCGGCCATCTTGCGCGAGCAAGCAGACGTTCCTGGAGGCGCGCAAGTGCCTCCGTGTCTGCGCCGAATCTGAGACGAATGCTATGCGTGTGTTTTGTATGTGCCCTGCGCGGGATCTTGCTTGCAGGCGCGAGTTATCGGCGGCTCTCGATACGGCCTGATAAGGCTTGCGCCACGGGGGCTTCGAATACTCCCCGCGAGTGTGCCCACGCTTCGCAGTGGCGCCTTTAAGTGGTCTACCGGCGCCCAGCCGACGAGTTTTTTTTTCTTCCTTTTCAATGCGCTGCCTTTTGCCGATTGGCGTTTTATGACCGCTCGCGCCCTGACGTTGGCCAGGGCGTCGGCAGTGACGCGGGCAGGCCACTATTTGTCGCGTATCGCCGTGACCCCGCATTTATTTCTCGCAGTAGGGGTCACTGCAGCAGCGGCGCAGCCTCGCTGACGTGTGTTCGCATTTGCGTGCACGTGCGTGCCTTCGCGATACGGGGCCCGGGCAGCGCATATTCGCGGGAAGGTATACGGCGCCACAGTGTTGTACACATGGCGATCTCGTTATTCATAAGGGCTCAAAAGTATTGGATCGCTTATCAAAAACATTTTAAGCCGAGCTCATCTCTGTAGCTATACGCAGATCGGCGGGCATCGCGTAGCTGCACATTCTCGCCCCTCGAGGAGCGAAGATTCGGATCCTCGTTTGGCTTGCAATGCCCCACGCGGCGACGACGCCCGTACGACGTCACCTTTGGACGTGGATCGTACCCCGCTTCCTTTCGGGTGGTTGTTCCTTGGCGTGAGCAACATAGGGCAAAACTATAGGGTGAGACAAAAGCCAAGATGAGAACTGCTGTTGCGTACTCCAGGGTAGCGTACCGTACTGCTGCCGAAAAGTAGCGGCGCCTGCCTAACGAAGCTCGACCGACATTACTTATTGGGTAGCGTGGCGTTGTCGGCGGGCTGCAGGCATCCGGTAGATCACGGCGACCAAGCAGGGGCGAGACGATTTGCTAGTGCGAAACTTGTACGGTTTATTCAAGGGTAGTTGAAAGAAAATAAGAAAAGCATGAAGTATGAAGTCTCAAGTAAGAAGTATATCAAAGTACATTTCGGAGCCCCTTAAATAGCTCTCTACACGTGTGGGCGGGATCTTGCTTCCATCGATGACACGTGACAGGCACGGAGAGAGGGCCCCTCCTCCTGCAATACCAAGCACGGGTAGGAGCGGTCGATCCTCTCATCGACGAATCCGGGGAGAAGGTCGGGTGAATGACCCCTCCGGTGCACGTGGGCTCCGGTTCAGAGAAGGTCGGGTGAGTGACCCCTCCGGTGCACGTGGGCTCCGGTTCAGAGAAGGTCGGGTGAAGGACCCCTCCGGTGCACGTGGGCTCCGGTTCAGTCGGGGGAAGGGTGAATGACCTCTCGCCACGTGGTGTCAGACGCCAACCCTAACACTGCCCGTCACGTGCTTTGCGAGGCTATGTAGAGAATGTGCATTGATCCGAGAGAGACAAAATAGTGAAGGCGCCGTTATCTCTACGGTGGGAGTATTGTCCTCCTGTGTGGGGGCAGACTACGTAGCAGGAACGCCTTCTAAAGAGAGAAGGCGCACTTTAATTCAACGCGTCGAGTACAGTTTGTGGGCTGTCGCGTTCGCAGCATATGTTTGCTGATGTGACCGTATCCGGGCTTTAAGGGAGCCGCACTTTTGAGGCGCAATCGAAAAGTGATCCCCTATAAAGTGTCCATAATCTTAGTGGTTTCTTCAGAAAATGCTTGGCAGTGCACAAAGGCCCAGAAGCGCTCTAGTTGCGCTTTTGAAGATACACTAGCCTGTCTGACCGCTTGTGAGTGAACGACAAACGCTTTAGCGTATGTGTGCGTGCTGTGAACATTTCTTTGTGTGTGTGTGTGTGTGTGTGTGTGTGTGTGTGTGTGTGTGTGTGTGTGTGTGTGTGTGTGTGCGTGCTGCGACATGCCTCTGCAAAACTCGTCATTTACTGTGTGCGGTCATTTATTTATTCTGGTTGGACGTATCATCCAATGCGTCCTTTCTGCCCGTGCTGTGCATCGCCTAGACAGGTGTTGCAAGAACACTGACAACACACGAGGATTGCAGCGACACTCCTCGAGGGAGCCGGAAGGGTGCAAGGAGAAGAAGCACGTAAGCGTGCGCGCAAGTGCCAGGCTGTACCACTAGACTGCGAGTATGTAGTAGAGAACGTGGCAATAACACACAGTTTGAAGGCAGCGCCACGTTGTAGCAAAACCTATTCGTGCAGCTGCAAGCAAGAAAAAAAAAGAGGATAGTAATAACGAAATAGAGGCTCAAAAACACTATTGCTAGCGAAGGAAAAAGAAATCATTTAATGAAATACAGAGCGTTCTTGGCAGCGGCTGAGGCGTAATTATTCATCGTTACGCCGCCGTGAGACGGCAACCGATTCCGTTACGACGTCTGACCGCCGTGTGTCGGCTCGTGTAATCTCTGCACGACTTTACGTGCTGTAAAGCCTAAGTATATATTTCCTGGTGCAAGAGAAACAACGAAGCTTGTCACTGGCCTGCACGATCTTTGTATCGGCTTGCCATAACTTCAGGACATGTTCCGAGTGGAACATACGATGGTACACCAATCCAAGGGGTCGCTTGGGATGCGCACGTCGACGCTGCTGCCTTCGGGTGTGTGGAGCGCACGACCTCGCTGTGGCTGTTTGTCGCCTGTGCCTGAAGGCTGACATCGATTGGTGCGGCTGTGAACCGTGTACAAGCCGGCCTCCTTGTTCGCGGTTCTCTGCCGGGTTACGCTGAGCCACGTCAAGAAAGGTATGCGTATCTCGTGCAAACTACTTGAAGGTAATTCCAGTGTGGTCGCTGTCCTAGAAACCTGTGTTCTTACGCTTTTCTTTTCAACGACTGTATAAATAGTCGCGCACTGGAGTAGGTATTTGTCAACGCTTGTCATGTTATTTAAAGGCTGAAGTGGTTTTTCGCCTGGTTCAAGTATTTATATCGGAGGTGGGGGAATGGCAAAATTCCACAGAGGCCGTAGCGAAATCCAAGCCATTACATTCTAAAGTTGGTATCGTCTATTCAGCATTCATAAAGTTATCATAAAAGAAGACTGAAGGGGAAGCGGAGTTGGAACCATGCGGCCCCTGCGGGCAGCCTTATTCCCAGTACTTAAAGTGTGTGGGACTCGCGAGCTGCTAGGCTCTCTCCCCACTGCGAACACGAGAATAATTTTGGTCGCTTGGGGAGCATCTGCGACGGAAAAATCGGAGATGAAGCGCGAAATACATCGGCAGCGTCCATTTGAGACCTTAACAAGTGCCTGACAGTAATACAAGAAGCGTATTTTCTCCGCTATTTTTCATTAGTAATTGCCTTGCGATAACCCGCGCGAAATTTTCACGGAGAATGGAAAACTAAAAAAAAAAAGAAAAGAAGGAGAGAACCGAGCCAAAGGAAGGAATGGACGTTAATCAGTAAAAATAAGGAATGCGATATGGGAATTGAGAGATGAAGGTGAGGGAGATGGGGGGGGCGGCGAAAGGTGTGACGTGGCCGCATAGGTGAGGGCAAAGAAGCCTGATGACATCTCGGGTGTTTCCAGGCTACGAGATGTTCCTCTGTGCCAGCGCTGCGATGGCACAAAGTGGTCGGCGCAAGTTGCGGACACATGTGGCTGCAGCCGCGTCACCGGCATCGACTGCCCCAAGGGTGACGTCATTGGAAGTGCTGATGACAAGACGAAATCACAAGTGTACGAGCGACGTGGATGTACCACAAGTCGTGAAGCGGTGTAATAAAGGAGCATTCAATACTTGCGCCTGTCCTCGGAACTTGCTTGCTGTGGTGTTTATGTTTGCCGTTTTCCTACATCCGGGCATGCATACAGTCACCCGTCGTGCAGGTAAACGAAGCACTCATTTCCGTTTGCAGCTGTGAGACAAATGGAATGGCTTGGGATGATCGTCAGGCAGATGAAACCACGTGGGACCTTTCGTGACAGAAGCACACATAATTACAATACACACACGAATAAAATGTATGCAGCAAATTGCATGGCACAAATTGCTCGAAACTGCCGCTGCGCTGAACGCTAACAACCGGCTTGTGTACGAAGTGAGTGGTTCGGGGCTCCGCGCGGCATGCGACCTTCAGATGTTCGCACACAAAGAGCAAATATTGTGCCCCGCACATAAACGGGTCCTGACTAGTTTGCAGTGCGTACAATTCTGGTTTTTTATGCTCTAGCGGTTAGACATTCGTTCCGTGGGCGTGCACACGGTTCTTTGCAGCAACGAACGGGTTCTTTAATTGCCGCTCTATTCACGGTGGCCGTCCATGTCGGCTCACAGGTGGCCAATTCGGCGTTTTAGGTTTTCACTGCGCTTCATGTGCCATCGCGCTTGCTGGGAGGACAAACTATCTCTCGCACAGAGAACGCATCCCAAGCGCCGTGGCGGAGATGAATTAAGTGCCAGTGTCCTGCGCACAACAAACTTCTGATCGTCAACAAACAAATATTTAAGTACTCGCCGCCCATTAATGTCCTTCCTCAAGAAGTTGGACACACATTCCGGCATAGACCTGTAGGAGCAGACGGGAAACCTGGTCATGTGTTGAACTCATATGATCATATTATTGACTTTTTCTTTATTTATTTGCTTTAAGCTAAGCTTGACCGTCGTAGCGAGCGAGCGAGATCCGCCCATATTCAGAAAAATTTCAGTTTGGCCTAGTTGGTGTTTACTGCATATCATATTGACCGCAAGTAAAGACAGGGACAGCGGAAGAGAACACAAAAACAACACTTCTGTCCATATTCGGCGCCTGTTCTTCAGACCGTTTTGCGATAGTAGGTTACACAGGGTGTTTCCCGTAACTTGAACCAATGATTAAAAAAAAATGTGGTTAACCGCAGTTGGGTGACACCAACGACATACGATTTTCCGTCATATGGCGCTCCTTAAAATATTTTTTTATATTCCGCTTAATTAGGTAATTAACTAAGAATAATTATGTAAATTTTTAATCACTTTGTGGCCAAGTGCGTTTCGTTGCGTTGTAGTGGGGGTTTGTAAACGACCGATCCATTTTTTTGTGGCAACGTACGTGCGGCGTGGCGATTTTTTTCCGGCGTTTTAAGAAAGCCCGGGAAATACGACATAAAACCACGTGACTGCTCTCTTGCGCCATCGTATTGCAGCGCTCTCAACCGTGCGTCGAGCCTATCGCTTAGGGCCGATTTACGCTCGAGCCGCCCATCGCCGCAAGCCGCACCGCACGCTCGCGGTCGCGCGAAAAATTGCACGTATCCAGCACTTGTGCACAAATTACCATTTACACTGTGTGCACAGTGTATACCTCACACATTGTAAACCGAAATTTGTGCACAAGTGTTTGGTACGTGCAATCTTTCGCGCGACCGCACGCGTGCGGTGCGGCGATGGGCGGCTCGAGCGTAAATCGGCCCTTATCAGGGGCAACGGCGCTGCCTTTCCGTGTGCCACCGCCGAAGGTGCTGACGCACCGTGAGGCCGACGCCAAGAGCCGCGGCCGCTCACTTCGCCACGGTCCGCGCGCACGGTTGTTTCGCACAAAGCGCGCTTGAGAGCGCTGCAGTGTGACAGCGCACTAGGGTAGTCACGTGGTTTTATTTCGTATTTCGCGAGATTTCTTCAAACGCCGAAAAACATCGCCAAGCAGCATCTACGTTACCTCAAAAAATTGAATCGGTCGTTTCTGAATCCCCTCTACAACGTAAAGAAATCCACTTTGCCCTAAAGTGAATATAACAAATGTTGCATAATTGAGCTCGGTTAATGGACTAATTCAGCGGAGCATCAAAAATACTCTAAGGAGTTCCACATGACGGCAAACGACATGTCCATAATGGTAAGAGCGCGAACAAGACGACGACGGACACGAGGCGAGCGCTGTGTCCTTTCACTCCGTCGTCGTCTTGTTCGCGCTGTTACCATTATGAATGTACACCAACTCGCCCTACTTTCCACTTTAAAACCATATGTCGTTGGTTTCATTCAGCTGCGGTTAACAATCTTTTTCGTAAATTCCTTGGTTCAAGTTGCGTGAAACACCCGGTACAGAGGTTAAGGCAATCGTGTTACTTGCGGAGCTAATTGTCTAGGAGCCGCCAGTCGTGCTTCGTCATGCCCTGTGAAAGTAAAGTGACCACATGGGAAAGAAAAAGAAAAGAGATCGAACACTAGAGGAAAATGTGAACGAGATATGGTGGCTCAGCGTTGGTTCCGCTGGGCCGCTTCCTGTCGCGTACACATTCCTGAAGGCGCCTTAGCGCGCGCACTGGCCTCTGTGCCACGAAGAAGCGACCGGCGCCCGAAAGGTTGCAAGATGCGGGGCGGCTTTCCGGGGCGCAGGTGCCAGGCTGCGCGACCAGGCGGGGCGGCGGCCCGCGAAGCTGTCAGAGCCAGGAGCCGTCTTTTTGGCGATAAGCAGCGTTCGAAACTTGCGGTCAGATGCGAACATCTCGAGGCGCACCGCCGATAACGAAAGGTCATCGCATGCGGCGCCGGATACGCGACGCATGTGCCGTTCTGTCCTTTGCTACTCGAGCACCGGAGGGTCTTGAAGATATTCGATCGCCTCGGCGCGATAGCCCCTATCGCTTCGATTTACTATCGGCGGCGGCAGCGGTCACGAGAATACGGTGTCGCATTGTCCCATGGCGTCCAGGTCGAGTGACCTCGCTAAAAATAAGGTCTCTCCACCTCCTCAGGCGCAAGAGCGGCAAGAGAGCCGGGCGCGCGCTTAGCAGAGACTAAGTGCCGCACTGTGTATGCTCGCGGGAGGCAGATCTCGCGCTCCTTAGGGAGCAGCCGAGCTCAACAACGGCCCGAATCAACGGTCGATCGCAGTGCTAGATGACACGGCCCACGGAAAAAAACGCGCCGGCTGCGCAGCTCCATTCTTCGAGATTAGCGTCGCTGTCAAGGCGCTCGCCGAGGCAGTTCTACATCCCCTTTCCCCTGCTTTGCCTGGCCATTAACCGCTGCCTCCAACGTGTGCAGGTTATCTGTTCCGTTGCTGTGCGCCATTTGGTTATTCCATGGCGTTCAGTGACACTGAAACACTGCTTTTCCTGTACTGTACGACGCCGAAAAAAAAAAAAGACTGGTGTATTCACTATAATGCTCATGTCGAATGTCAAAGTAGTGCTCGTGCCATATATATATATATATATATATATATATATATATATATATATATATATATATTATGATACACGTTTACATGCTCCAGCAAACTTCACCGGTGATCGGTTAATGTCGCTTTGCGTGCAGATTAAGGCCGGTTACGGCTGCTTAAATTTCGTAGCATTTCCGAGTGAGATGAGTCTCTAAACCATTTTAGTGCAGTATGAGTCATCACAGCGAAATCGTTTCATTCGGTCCTTGTTTGTTTGTTTTTTCTATATATTTGTACACACACACACACACACACACACACACACACACACACACACACACACACACACACACATATATATGTGTGTGTGTGTGTGTGTGTGTGTGTGTGTGTGTGTGTGTGTGTGTGTGTGTGTGTGTGTGTGTGTGTGTGTGTGTGTGTGTGTGTGTGTGTGTGTGTGTTTCTAGACATATTTATTTGTCATCAAGAAGCAGTCTGTACAACTGCACGGTGCCGCAAAGAGGAACGAAAGGAACCGGTTCAGATTATACGTGGTCTCACGTGGGTATCGCGCCTGAAGCAACGCGTGGTTACGGGCTGCTACTTAGGCGCTAATGAACCCCAACCGGGACAGGACTAGCTCTCTGCACGCTACCTGATTAGCGCAATCTGTCAGCGGATTTCGAGCACACAGAAAAGCGCGGAGGACCGAACCCGGACGAGAGAAAATGCTCACGCCGTAGCTCGTTGTTGAGCTCGCTGACTCGAGCTACATTTATTCAGTACTTGCTATTTGTTTCCGTCGAACGATCCGCCATTAGCTTTAAGTTTTCAGCCCGCTGTAAAGAGGCCGGTAGAGAGTTTGTCACGGGGCGTCAGCTGCCAAGTTAGCTTGCAAATACGCCCTGTTTCGTGACTCCAGTGAAATGAAGCTGTCCTGCTGACGTCCGCAATGCAAGACCAGCTGGCGCTAGCGCCCAGCGTCGAGCTGAGACCGGGAGAAAGGACATACCGCATAGAAAAAGGACATACTGTTGGATACTAGGAAGCGCATTCCGCTTATGCACCAACTGATGTTGCCTGCATTCGCGAGCTGCGTGAATTTCAGTTTTAGCGCGCGTTCCGTACGTTCATGTCATAATCTGCCACTATGAAGTCTAGCCGCTTCCGGAACGTTAGCATGCATTTGCGCTAAACGCGTTGCTACACACCGCGCACTGCTGATCGTGAATTCGTCAAGCTCAAATCAAGGAGAGGCGAAGAACGCTCCAGTGCTCATTTTTTAGCTTCCTTTCAGTACGTCGCTCCATGTGGCGTGTTCCACGTGGGAAAGTGACAAGCATCCACTCTATTCCTCATGTCACCAGTCTTTCACCATCGCAATACTGAGATCGGCTGCGCTCACTGCTTTATTGCTGGCGTCTGTTCGGTGCGGCTTGTGGTGCCTAAAGAACGTAGCCCTAGTGAACGCGGAACAGCACCTGAATACGTCAGATATAAAAATGAAATTACGGGGTTTTACGTGCCAAAACCACTTTCTGATTATGAGGCACGCCGTAGTGGGGGACTCCGGAAATTTCGACCACCTGGGGTTCTTTAACGCGCAGCCAAATCTAAGTACACGGGTCTTTTAGCATTTCGCCCTTGTCGAAATGCGCCGCCGTGCCGATCCCGCGACCTCGTGCCCAACACGACAGTACGTCAGATATATACGGGCAGTGCACCTTTGTGTAATTTGTTTGATGTCGTTGGAATACGGTCAGAGAGACACGCTTGCGTCCACTTATTAAAAGAAGCCATTTGGGCATGCTTTGCAAACAGTGAGTTTTTTTCTTGCTTTTTAAGAAACCGAATAGAAACCGAATAGAGCAGCGATGTCTCCGAATTGAATAGTTTGCAACAGTTTCGAATAGTGTTCAAATGCGTGCTAGGGTGGCTGTATTATCATTGCATAGGGAGGATTGGACCCATCGATTGACTGGCTAATTGATTGATTGATTGATTGATTGATTGATTGATTGATTGATTGATTGATTGATTGATTTTAACGTGCCGAACCGACGTTTCGGCTATGAGAGACGAAATATACTGTGGTGTTGAGAGTTTACGGTTGTTCGCTGGGAAAAGAGAGCCTTGCGTCGGTTGCGGACACTTGATGGTTTCGGTATTAATTTCGATACTGTTCCTCTGAGTGGCACTTTGTAAATTTGATTGCTTAGAACGCACATTCTCAGATAAAGCGAGGCATATTTGACGAATTTAGGCATCTCTAATGAGGAAGGCATTAAGGTAACTGTGTCGTGAAGTACAACAGTCAAGTACTAGAGTGAAGTACTAGAGTGAAGTACTAGAGCGAAGTACAAGAGTGAAAGTAACTGTATCGTGAAGTACAAAACAGCGCTTGTCTTCGTCGTCCTTTTTGTCCCTGGTCTATGTGTGCGCTGTAAGTGACGATTGATAACAAGAGTACCGTTCGAAAATTGAAGCAGATAAGACAAAGCTTCTAGGATTTTATATTCCAAGTTCAACTATGTGGAACTCTCATGATACTGTTTTGTGGCGAGCCTTGTGGAAGGTGACACCGGGTGATTCCAAAACTAATTGTGGTTTCAGCTGTTGGGCAAAATGACAGCAGTCGTATTCTGTTCCACCGGCGTTAGAGGTGAGGGTTCGCCACATATCCGTCCGCCGACGTGCTACGCTGATACGCTTTCTCTTTGCCACAAATCACGATTGGGCCGAGGGCTAACACCTTATTTCAAATAAGCTTTTTTTTTAACTTTTAACGAGAATTATTCGGGACTGAAAAAAAATGTTCAAAATTTCGAATAGCGGATTTTGGATTCGAATACCAAGTCGAGTTCCGGGACACGCGATTCCTTATTCCAACGTTCTGGATATTCGTAAGCCCCTGCTAGCGCACAACGAAGGGCGCGTACATCACACACCGTCTGTCCAGCCTCGGGACTTCGGGCGCACCGTCCGGCGTCGCCTCCCTCGGATCGCCTCCAACGCCTCCCAGACACAGCCTCCTATATATAATCTATAGCGGGCTGTGGGCCAGACCACACGTACGCTTGCGAACGCGCGCAAGCTCGCGTTCACGCACCCACGCATGCGCAGGCGGTGCGGCATGGCTCGTACGCGTCGAAATGCGGCGTGATCTCGTGGAACAGCTCCTCTCTGTTATCGCGCGCTTGGGTTGCCTCGCGTCGGCGCGCCTGGCTACGCAGCTACGGCGGGGAACGTTCAACTCTCAGTGAAGCAGATTTATATCATGCAAGAAAGTGTTTCCTTTCTTTTCTTTTGGCGCTGATCTAACAGCTGTAAAAATATAGCAATTACGTTTAAAGATATCGAAGCATTTTGAAACGCTGTCGATACCAAAGTACGAAGCGGCGTCTGCCAAGGCGTCTGTGAGTGAGCCCAGTGAGCGCGCGCTGTCGCGCGTCTTTGTGGATGCAAACCACCATTACTCGCAAGGCGTCGCAGGCGCTAGGCGCGCGGACGCGAGCTTGCGCGCGTCCGCATGCGTACGTGTGGTTTGGGCTTTAGGGGTTACTCCTCGGCTCTGCAATTAGTGTAAGGTGCGAGTCATAACACACACTGGTATACCAACGCTCATATAACTATTCTCAATCACGAACGAATAGTTCCACTCCCTCTAAGTTAGGATTTCGCGCCGTCATGGAGCACGTCTTTTTAAGTAGGGATGTTCGAATAGTTCTCTGAATCGAAAAGGAGTATTCGAGGAAAACGATCTCCGAATATCGAATTGACTATTTTTCTCATCAGGAAAACGAAAGAAAAAAAAGCGCAGGAAATAGTTTTGGGGAAATAACCGTTGGAAGCACTCGCAATTGATGTAGCCATCCTGCAATCGATACCTAGCGAGCAGCGTTTAATTACTTGCGTAGCGAATTATTCCTTACAAACTTGTCTGCTTTCCAGGAAACCACTTGCACATACAGCTGCATCTCTAACACGCATTCTAACTGTTTCCATAACGAGTTAGCCCGAACTTGGCGTCCATAAAGGACGACAAAAAAGAAGGACACGGTGGCAGAAGGGAAATAGTCCACACCACTTGTCACTGCCGGACGCTGCGAGCGCGTATGGTAAGGGGGTGGAGGTGTCGAGCTGTTTGTTGGTGTCAGCAGTGTCAGAGCGACAGCTGCAACTTTAACCGCAACAAGTGGCCGAGCGACGGGCGGTCTGTGCGTGCGATCGACACGCCGTGAATGCAGTGGCGCCCACATGTTGCCGACGGCCTCGACGGAGCCAGCCGGCGCATCATCAGAGTCGTCAAGTGCGCACTTGTCGACTCCTTCGGCGGCCGGGGAGGGCTTCTCACTTCCCGACCAGCAGAGCGCGGCCACCGAGTCCGGTTTTGATTTTAACAGCCGGACCGACGAACCGCCGAGAAGTGGCAGCAGTGTCGGGGGTGAGGGTAACGCGTTTTCGTTTCGAACATCCTGTGGGAACGACCTCTATGTAAACACCGCCGACACGAAACGGCGCATGCAAACAAAAGGAAAGCAGCTCGATCATCTCGCTTTCGACGTCGCCCCGTGGATGCGCCGGCGAGGGGTAGCGATGCTTCGAGTGACGTCACCGCTCACGTCTCCCCCCTCCCGTGCACTACGACCGAGAACTGGTCCGTCCGGTTGCCGGTCCTGCTGCACGCCAATCTGTGGCGCGAAACGCGCGCAGTCGCGCAGGATGCGCGAAGGCGTCCTGCCTTCACGGTATCACGGCGGCCTACGTTCCGTTCAGACCAGTAAAATTTGGCATAGAAAACGGGCACCGCCATGGTTTTCACCCCTCCCCCTCTCTCTCTCTTGTGGAGGATGATGGCGTCATTAACCAAACCGCTGCAATTACCTTTTCACTCTTTGGTAGACTAGTTACGTGTGAGAATGAAGAAAAAAAAACGAAAAAAAAAAACGGAATTCCCGGCTCCGTAACTGATTCGCATTAATTTGGACACCTTAGCTTTTCCGCTACCCAGGAGTTAAAGAGGCGGGACATAACAGGCAACACGGCGAAGAGAGTGGTCACGCAACACTGCTGCAATTAATTTATCTCTTTGGTGCCTTTGCTAAATTTTGTGCCATTGGTTTATGTTAACGTAGTAGCAGAATCACAAGCTTTTGAAAGTGTCGTCATGTTTCCCGTTTATGTCATCATGTTTCCCGTTATGGCATCAAGCTATCGTCAACAAGTGCCCTTTAGGTTCGCCAACTAGTTGCCGATAAAAAGAGCGCGAAATGATCTACTTCAAACTACTTTTTATGTTTCCCCATTTTAAAGAAAATCGGCGGTATTTGGAGTTGTAATTTTTTTTACTTGTAAACAGAACCACTCTTCATATATATATATATATATATATATATATATATATATATATATATACGTTTTATTTTTCAGTGAAATTGCTCTTGGGTCAGGATGGCTAGAGTTTCTCTTGAAGAAGGAAACAAAACAAATATAGCAAAGGTATACTCACATTTCAGTCCCCACTTGCTGCAAAGCTTACCTTTGCAGCCAAGATGCACGCCGAGAGCATCTAACACTTCCGGCCAGATGCTACGCAGTGAAGAGGCTGCACGTAATATTGCCGAGCGTATACCCCAGAGGTCAACTTCTATGCCACTCTTTTACGCTCGCAATAAACATTGAATAATATAACTTAAGGAATCAAGTACCAATAAATAGTTCTATCAAATTCGCCGTTTTCTGTATCCTTACTTAGGCTACAACGAGATGTAAATTATGGCTCGAAGGTAACCAAAACTTATCAAAATGCGACATTTTGCTGTTTGTGCCGCGCGCGCGTGTGTGTGTGTGCACGCACGTAATTTCATCTGCGTTCTCGCATTCGTGGGTCCTTTCGCACGACGCGCTAGAGAGAGAGATAAATGAGATGGGAAAGGGCAAGGAGGTTAACCAGAAAGGAAGCGTCTGGTTTGCTATCGTACTCCTGAAGTGGGAGGAAAGCGCATGCACGAACGAAAGAAAGCGCGGTAGTGTTCGAGTGGTTTCACCAAATAACTTCAACGTAGGAGTAGCTATTTGACCGCCCCCCCCCTCCTTTTTTTTTTTTTTTTTGTCGGCTGTGCAGACCGGCACTCCAGAATCGTCAGCTCCGAAAACGACGGGTCCCGAAGTCGGGCTGTAGTGAGGTCGCAATTGACTGTCTGCGACTGCTGTGGCGAGTGCAACGGCAAAATACGTTTTGCGTGGTTTTGTTGCTGCCGAAGTCGTAACAAGCTCTGCTGTCTGCTATTCCAATGCTGCTAGCAAAAGTATTCGTGAATGCTACACCAAGCCAAACAACCGGCAAGAATAAATGTCTCGGTTCTGCCTAGCCCAGATGGGCGATAGAGAGAAGACTCCATGCGACGTATACGGACATGTTTGAAGCTTGCTGTGTCCCACATGGACTGTCTGGTAGCACGCAGGAGCATGCGATGTTTCGTTGCTGCGTGTATTTTTGACAGCGGGATGTGCTGCTGGACGCCCTGTTCGCGAGTAGGCCGGGCAGCTCGATCGGAATGTTCGTCGCTCACAATGCCGCAGTTGCCTGGAAGCCACTGAAATGTCACCTCGGGCCCTTCGTCGGCGAGGTGACGGCGCTCTAGAGTTTCAAGCGTTACATTGTAGTGTGATCCACGCCCTCAATCGGATAGCAAACGTTGTAATGCTGCTTTCGAAGTCACTGGAGGTGCTTCATCTCACAGGTCGTTCCTCACGAATCACACGGTGTGCGCTACAAAAAGCAGCAAGCTCCGTATAGCTGTCGACGTTTTCCGGTGAGAGGTCTTAAACTATAACAGACCCGCCCTCTCTCGTCGAGCCGTCAGTGTAACTTGAAGATGAGTGAGTCTCGCACAGAAGGAGTAGAGGGAGCTGCTTGAGCCGCTGGCGACAGGAATTCCGCCTTCGTCCGAATTCCAGGGACTGAAAATCGAATTTCTGGTCGAGCCAAACACCCAGTAGCTACTAAGAGTCTTTCAACAGGCGTATAATAATTAGCGAGGCTCTCGTGACTCAAGCCGATATCTTCTAACATAAAATTTTCTGTGTGCTACGCACTGGAACGTTAGTTTAGTTAGCAATCAGTATCGCCTTTATTGGCCAGCAAAAGTAGCGTTTCAAGCAGTTATAACGATAGCATTTTGACCATCCTTGGTTAACTTTATATGCTACCAAGTTGAGCCATCTCCCAAAATATGCTTGAAGATATAATGTACTGAGAATTCTTATGCAACAAGTCTGATCTTTGTTGGATTTTTGCATGAGCTGTCCAGTTTATTTTCAGAGGTTTGAGAAAAAGCCACGCAGTCGCTTACCTTTAGCCTTCTCTTGAAGGGTTATCTGCTTCTAAGTATAAATCCATCTGGTAACTCTATAGCATATACGTTGGCAGCTTATGCACTGGTCCGCACAGGTACTTATTGTCTGAGCAGAAAGGCCGAATAATGATCCTCCTTTTCTTTTTTTTCTTTTAGAGCGCAGCTCTTAGGTGCCCGTTCCTGCGGCTAGTGTTGTCGTCGGCGTAACGGAGCGAACGAGCCCAGCGAAGGTTGAAAGAGCGAACGCAGAGCGCAGCGGGGGATGAAAGACGCGAGGAGGAAAGCGGAGAGGAGGGTGCAGCAGAACCATCGGTGGAGGGTACGGCGAAAGCGTGAGAAGAAAAGCATAGTGCGGTGACGATAGCTACGAGAGGGCGCCAGAGTAGCGCGCGTCGTCTGGGAGGTCTGTTGCGGCGGCTGCTGTGAATCGCGCCCACGCGTCAAATACGCGCCGCCTCTCACGATCTCCAGAATAGCGATTCAGTTGCGCGGGACGTCGCTCCGTTTGCAGCGTGCCGCACGAGACAGATTGTCCGCGCCAGCCAATATATCGCGAAATGAAAACACGTGTAGAGCTGCGCTCAAATTTCGTATTGGGAAGTTTCGTAATCGTCGGTGAATTTTCTTCTTAAATTTACGCCTCACGGATATCTCAGTCTGTCAGAGCGTTTAGCATTTCGCTCCCCGATGAAACCCGATGTCAGAATAGTTGTGTGTGACAGTTTTGGTCGGAAACTAGAAAGTTTATGTTTAGCGGTGACATTGCACACTTAGGCGTGAAATTTGGCCCGGGTTATCCTATGTACGTATCTCCTGCTTTCATGCCATCAAAAAGTGCGCTGATTTCTCTCTTGGCCGTCGGTTTCTGTGCTTGTGCTTCTCGTAGCTTCAGGATTGTATTCGTTTGTTTGTAAACGTGTCCTTCGCTCGCGACAGGATATTGACCTACAAACTTGTCTGCGCGCCAAATTGCTCTCGAAGCTATAGAGTCTTTTGCAGCCTGGATACTTTTGCCATTGCTTCGGCTTGCCCGAAGAAACAGTAATCATGGCAAACGCAAGAGGAAGAGTTGTAGTTAGCATGTGCTCAATAACGGTGCCTCAGATGCACTGCCCCAGCTCCCTAGGATGTCCAGCGGTGGTCAAATAAATAAAACAAACGTTCGTAACTATTTTTGTAAACGCTGCCCTCAAAACTCATGGTGGAGAATATATACGCCATTAATGGTCGTGCAACTTAATGGTCGTGAAAGTGTATATGGACTGACTATGTTCCGTTCCTGTGGGTTCCTAAACCGCATGTTAGTGGAGAAAGCAGGCGTATGGAACGTTGATTTAAGACAGGGATTTTAAGCAGAAGCAATCATAGGGGAAAATAACTGTAGGTTTTAGTTGAAATGTGAAAACGATATGGCAAAGAAGACATTGAGCGCAATGCCGAAGATGTGGGTTCAGCTCCCACCGGTGGAAAGTTGCTTTATCGTCCATTTTTATTTTCCTTTACCTTATCATTCACACATCTCAACAACAACAACAACAACAAATAAACACACACACAGACACACGCACAGTGAATTGCCCCTATGCTTTCCTTAAGAGGAAGCTTTAGCTCGAGTGCTCCTATCTAAATACATGTAAAAGGAGAATTCGTTTTTCTCGGCAACCACTGCACCAATTTTGACGAGATTTGTCGCATTTAAACGAAAAACATAGAATCTAGTGACTGTTGGTTTCGAATTTTTGAGTTAGATTGTGAATTTTTTATTAAAAATTGGCAAAAATCGGAAATTTTCAAAAAACGAAACTATCAAGTTTACAACTCTGTAACTTAACCACTAAAAATGATAATACAATTCTGTGAATTGCATCTAATAGTACATCTAAAGCGGACAAAATTGATATGTTGCACATGAATGTGAAAAAATTTAATCATAGGGAAATACAACTTTTGCAAAACCGTTGTAACCAACGTAACAAATTCACGTAAGATGTAAAATGACATATTGAATTTGTCCGCTTTGAATGATCTAATGAATGCCGTTTACAGAACCGCGATATCAGTTCTTGATGCAGAGCTATGAATTTGTAAACTTCGTGATTCTATATTTTTCAAACGGTCAAATATTTTAAAATCGTTTTAAGAAAATTCAAGCCCTAAATCGAAATTCCGCTTCCAACAGTCACTAGAATTTAACTTTCTCTCTCAAATGCGGCAAATTTCATCAAAATCGGTCCAGGGGTTATCTCATAAAAACGTTTTTGCGTTTTACATGTATTTGAATAGGCCGCGTCGGAGTTGGGCCCGAGCTAAAGCTTCCTCTTAACTTCATTTTCTGGTGGCTTTACGGAGTTGTAACAAGCAAGAATGGAGCCCCTCGGTTCTCCTCCTCGCTCGTTGCTTTAGCCAGAGAGATTCTATGTTCAGCGCATCTATGTTTGCTCTAGAGCCATGTAATGCACCGTATAGCCTGCTTTTGTAAGTGTCACCGTGCATGAATTAGGCGCGCAAGCGTGTACTGATGTCAGGAATAATTTCTCGAATTTTAACGCTAAATGTGCTTTTGCGCGGCAGTTAGATACATTATGTAAAAAAAGAAACTGGTTGAGCAACAGCGAAGCAAACACGAAATGCAGCCAGCGCGATCGTTCGATAAAATGAAATCCTCAGACTTCTGTGTTTCTTCGATTCCCATTGCCCAGTATTGCGATTAACAGTTATTGAGCCACTGTACTCTTCGATAGTTTCGGAGCCTTTCACGCAACCTCGGGAAGCTTTGAAAGCACTCCAGTCACCCGAATAACGCCTAGGAACTCCTGGACAATCGTGCGACTCTCTGTAGCATTCTGAAAAAGCGCGCAACTTGCATTCAGCGACGGCTGCGCCCTGTGCCAGCCATTGGCAAGCACGGAAGGCATCCCAGACTCGCCAGCTTAGCGCGCCCTCCAGGATGCGGCACGCATTTACAGCCTTTACTACTCGAGGCCACCTTTATGTTTCGTTTATCCCGTCCAGATTTGCTTCGCGAATCCCCGCATCTCGCAGACTGCAGCACGTACGACGCGAAGGCAGAGTGGCGCGGCAGTGCACGTGCTTCGGCGCTGCGAGCATCGCGATCAACGCTGCGCGAGGCGAAACTGGCCGAAAGGTGTCGGCGTTTGTCAGCGCACAGAGCGAGCAGTGCTATCTGCCTACCATCGGGAAGCGCCCGGTTGCGTAGTGGTTAGAACGATGTGCCACAAAACAGCAGGATCTTTTAAATTCCATTTTAGGTACACTACGTGCGCGGCTGTATTTACGCTGTGCTTGCACCGAATCGCTACTATCGACATAGAAGGATAGGGGGCCCATTTCCTCGCTCGTAACCTCTGTTCGCAGTAAAAGAGACGCCAACGTCAGTATTGGAACCATCCATGGAACCAGCTTGTTACTCCAGAGTTTCTTTCAGATGAAGTAGAATTCGTGAGCAGGCAGGCCCATGCGAATGAGGAACACATAAAGATGTATATGACTGCCCTTCTTCGGGTACTATACCATCCGTCTTGAATATTTTCAGTATTACCGAAGGTACAAGGGAAGAATGAACGCCTGTTTCGCCGCCTCTTGGCCGCGACCTGGTAATCGCGTCCCAATGATGCAAGTATAAGTGTTCGAGATGAGCTGTGAATGTACACGTCAGAAGCGCATGAAGATGTAAAAAGTTGGGTTTAATGTCCCGAAACTGGGCACACTGGGTTATGAGGGACGCCTTAGTGGACAGCTTGCGGATTAACTTTGACCATTTGGAATTCCTTAAACTGCGCTGAAATATTAGTACGCGAACGTTATTTCATAAGAGCTTAATAGGATGCACAGATTGGCCGTTTTTCCGTTTTTCTATTCTCTTCCTTTTTTGAAATGTGGTTATAGCACCTTTAAGCGCAAAACTGCACCGTTGTGTAGGCGGACCCTTATAGTAGCCAGTCGAGACAAGTTGTTCATGCAGTCGATTGTGATATGCAGTCGGGTCGCGGAAATATTTTTCACAGGTGTTGCTTCCGTCCGAGTCTTTTGTCCGGTGCCTGCGTCTGCGGCACCCGCTGGACGCAAGCTATCGCATATACCTCAGAGCGTACGTCACTTTCTCGTGGTCGCTTGTGCATGCTGCAAGGAGGCGCACATTGCCCGCCCTGTATACATCGTGTATAACAGGCGTTCACTTGCGATGGACCGCAGTTTCGACGCGGTAGCACCCTTTGTTGCATAGACAGTCTTGAGAGCGTCTGCACACTGGATATGTACAAATGAAAAAAAAAAAAAGGCATTTTTCGATGCTCGGCACGAAGCTGCTGCTGGACGACCCTGTTGACGTCAGTGCATTTTCCTCACTCACTCTGTGGGCTATAGACGCATGCGGCGGCGCTGACGTGCGCTTCGAACACGTCACGCCTTGACGTCTCTGTGGCCGCCTGATGCGGACTCGGGGGTCAGCGTGTGCGGTGTACACTCGCCCGGAGAGCCGCGCCAGCAGCAGGGAACGGAAGCGCGTCTATCGCGCCGCTCGGCGCGCTCATTTTGTGTTGGTTCTTCCTGCGGAGCCCCGTCGGTCGGAAGGGATGCTATCGGAGTCAGTCAGGCGGGCAGGCGCACGGGCGAATCTCCCAGTCGGGCGCCCTTATCGGGGTTTTTTCTTCCCCCTCCCCCACCGCCTTCCTCGCCCCATCCGCCCGGCCTGGCTTCTAAATTATGTCTCGCGTGCCTTATCTAATCTGCTCTCAGCGGACTCGGTGCTCGTGCATATAGATTTAGATTGCAGCCTCCGCTTTTCGGGTTCTTTGGCTTCGCCTGACGGATCGTTATCTTCTTTTGGCCGCCCGTGCGTGCGCGTCCCGAGCCCTGGTGTCCTCTATGGCTGCTGCTGCTATCCGCCCCGCCAGGTTTATTCCCCGCCGGCTTTTCGTGCTACCCTGTTGTTCTTCTCGGCGCCCCTCCTTCTTTTATTCTCTCTCTCTCACGCATGCGTTTCCCTTCGCGCACGCCTGTCTCGCATTTTGGCATCATCTCTCGACCCTCGCAGACGGCGACGTCGCGGTGCCGATTTTATTTTCGCCCAAAGAGCGCGTACTGGTTTTGTTCGCTGTCGCATGTGCCGCTCGCTTATTTTTCTCTCCTTTACGGCGCGTTATGCGACCGGTTTCCCTCGGCTCCGACGCCGCCCCTTCCTCAGGCGGCCGTTCGCGCGGAGCTGCAACACGAAGTTTGGTGGTTTTTTTTTTTTCTTCTTCTCTGATGGAATTTTGAGTCACACTTCCGTTGCAAGTGTTGTGTATGTTCTATCTCGTTTCCTCTGCAGGTGTGTCTGCCTGCTTTCATTTGAATAGTGCCGCCTTTAACGACAGCACTGTACCACGTTTCACACGCCGCCATGCATGCTGTTTCCTCGCGTCTCGGTGCTGCGCGTTCCTCGGTTAACGCGCCGCACTGAAACCGCGAGCGACAAGCGAGGACGACACTTGGCGCCCGCGTGGGCGTGCAGTGCCAGCGTAGTCCTCGCAGTCTGTGTGCGTGCGCCGCTCATCGGCTCGTGCTACGGCGGACGGGAAAAGTCGCCCCCTGCCAGCCCGAACGTCTCGGGCGTTGCCATCGGGTAGGCGTGGTTGCGATATGTCCTTGTGCTCATGCTAGTATGAAAAAAAAAAAGCGCTCCTGCAGTACTCTGTCTTTCTATGGCCATTCCGCGTGGAAACATCCAGAGTTCAAAACGTTACTTTCTTTGTTGTCGTCTTTGTTTTCTCAACAATGACTTCTCATAAAATCTAAGAGCTGCTGATTACCTGGTGTGTAATATTTTTCCAGCATACATAAAACATCGTTGGCTGATTTTATTTCTAAAGACTTCCTTGCCGGGCGCAGAAAGGAGGCGGCATTCCTTCCGAGTACTGACGTGACAGTTGGGAAACCAGACGTTGTGGTGACGTCGTGGCCGATGCATTCTGACTCCTGGGGCTCAACTCCGGGACTCATTTCGTATACCGTGAAGCCCCGTTCAACCAGGCTTGCATTTGTACCGCGTGTGGTTCGAAAACACGTCTGCGCGGCCACGGGACCCGTGTGTCAGAAAGGCGCGCGGCGTGTGTATGACACGATTTCCTCGCTGGAAGCTTTTCCTTTGAAATTTTTTGTGCCCGCTTTGTTCGGAATAGGCCTGACAATTTTCCGGCTGGTGCTCCTTTCTGGATGCGGTTGATGCTCTCGATTGAGTTAGGCCTCCTGGGCGAGCCACTGACAGTTCGTCGCTCGACACAGCGCCTGCATGCATTAATTAGTCTGAAACCATGTAACTGCACAATCCTCCTTGTTTCATCTGCAAAATATTCGTGTAGGCGGAGAGAGGATGAGAGTTACTGTCGGAAAGGAAAAGAAACTCTGCAATTCACTAGCTACTAGAAAGCGTGTAAAACAACTTGAGCGCGAAGAAAAAAAATGCGCAATAAAATATCCCAGGCACACTGTGTTCGTCATATACGCTTTCTTTCACGTACGCTATCAAAGCTATGTACAGTCGGCAGCAAAATTTTAGAGATCACGGCATGAGCAAAAAATTTTAGTTTCTTCTAGCGCAGCTTTGCATGCTGGAATTGCTTCAATATATTGCTTTGGTCGAACACGCACACTAGACTGTGCCACTTCATTTCGGCTGGTATGTCAGGGCGCAGAAAAAAATAATTTCGATGCTGTTGGTCCCAACTTTTCCTCACGAGCGTACATTACGAATACTATATTAACGAGATATGTACAAAGTTAACATACGCGTCGCGTGAACCATCACCTATCTCGTTCCAAAGTTATGCCGTGTTGGGGCATTTATTGGTTGGAGACGCGTCCATCCTTTCTTCTGCGATATCTGAAAATCAACTGTTAACTGATTTCATAAGTTTGCAGCCACTTGCAGGCTCATTAATTAAAAGTGTCTAATTCCTGGCATCATTTAGTATGGTGCGAACGGCCTGGATGCATCTTTATTATGCACATGTAGCTCTTTTATCGTGCCGGCAACCGTGCCTAGGGGGAAGTGCGCTCCAGCGGCGGCTGCTTGGACGTCACTCGATCCTTCGCCTCTGCGCGCTTTCTCGTATCGGCTGTCCCGCATTCCTCAGCCGTCCATGGGGTTGTCGTTCGGCCAGCTCTATCAAAACTATGAAAACGACCTCTTTTAAAACGTTTGTTTCGTTTCAGGTCTCTCTCTAGGGTGGTTGCTTGAGCTAGTTGGTAATTCATGATCAAAAATAACGTACAGCGCGAAGGACAAGGACTGCGAAGACGACTTACACAGCGCCGACTTCCAACAATATTTAATTGCGTTGCCACATCGTGTGTATATATACAAGAAAGGGCATGCGCAGAAAATGAAAAATGCTGTTAGAACACCCCATGTGACTGCCTTTCATTTACTGCGCATGCCCTTTCTTGTATATATACACACGATGTGGCAACGCAATTAAATATTGTTGGAAGTCAGCGCTGTGTATGTCGTCTTCGCAGTCCTTGTCCTTCGCGCTGTACGTTATTTTTGATCTCTCTTTTCTTTTTCGTTGAATGCTATAAACGCTCTAAACCAAGCGCCAGAGCGCCTGAAATAATTTACTAGAACAATTTTTTCTACGAACCACTTTTGGTTTCGCTGTTCAGGAGGTGGATGCCTTATGACGTCACGATCCTCGCTCCCCTCGAATGAATGCTGCAGCGCACGAGCGTCGCCAGAATAAACGCGCTCTACACTCTGGCTCATTAAAAAAAAAAAAAAACTTTTTTTTTCATTGGCGGCGGCGCCATCCTTATATTCTTAAGGCTACACGACGTCAGCTAAGTGTTTTGTGCGTGTGATGACGCGGCACAATTATGTCGATAGCGCTACTTGGTCCGTTACTTCTAGAGAATATTAAGTGTGAAATTTAAATACATTATGCTTCCCAACGTTCATAATTGCTGTCCATTTAAGTGCGATGATTGTGTGATCTACAATTTGGAAAATATGTGTGAGTGCATGATGTGTCAGCTTGGATTTTGCTCTCGACTTGTGTATACTGAGGGAATATAGATTAACCGAACTCCAAAAAAAAAAAAAAAACAATGCTGCAAAACAAAACTGCGTGTTTCATGGGAACGTTGTTTGTTAATCTGCCAATTCCACTCTAATACACCGTGGTTCGCTTCGTCTTGCGCGCCGAACGAAACTGCAGGCTTTCGCTTGCATTGTTTGCGTACTTTTGTACCAACGCGTGCACTCGAAGACGAGCGTGAGGCCGGGTTGTATACGTTGCAATGAGCATTCCTCGAGCGCGTTGGAAGGCGAGAATAAATGTGCGCGGTTTGACAGGCGCTGATCCGGTCTCGTTTCATTGCCCCTGCGAAGTCGACGCGAATGTGTATTCGCTGGAATGCGTGGCCCTCTCCGGCAGCCGTCGCCGCACGGGCCCCGAGCTCCGCACGTGCGGCTAACCCAGATTCGAGGTCGCCATTCTCTGTGACGGACGCTGATGGACGGCCAGGTCGGCGGCTAGCATCGGCATCTTTTATCCGTCACGCAGGCACGACTTGAGCGCCAGCCCGACGGGAGTAGGTCGGCCGGTGTATACGCCTGGTGTTTGTCTTCACAAATTTTGTCTCGGCTTTCGCCCGGCGTTGCGTATACGCGCGCCTCTCTTGTCTGCGACGCCCGGAGGCCGCGGTAAGCCGTTAATATTTTTCGCCGCTCCGCGAGGCATCACGTGGCGCCAAGAAGTGCGTGAATTTTTTTTCACCACGACGAAGCGAACGACTTTCCGGCTCAGCGTACCGCTGGCGCTGCTTAACAAAATATGTAGCTTAACCTTTCTGCGGAAGAGCACTTCAAGCCTCGGAGCTTCTCCACCCCCGCCTGCATAATATATACGTTCCATTTGCGGAAAGGAATAAAAAATACGGCTCCGTGAACACTGCGCCTTTTGTCCTTTGTTTTTCCATCCGCACGCTGGTCGCTACACTGGGCTCCACTGACGGTTATGTGGCCCACTGTATTAAGCGTGATCTTCACCGAGCAATGTGTAGAGCAACGATACCGTATGCCGTGCGAGAGAGATTAAGAAGTTTCCTAGGTATACTTGATTGTGGCGCGAAATACGTTTAGTCAAAAAGGGACAGGAAAAAGACAGTGACGCGCCATTAAGAAATGTATTCGCGCCTTTTAGCTGGAACCGAAACCAGAAGACTCTAAATGTCCAGAGCACTGTTTCCTCTTACCATTTCCCATAATGGCTGTGTCTGCAGGTCGCTCTCGCATTTCAGCGTCACCCTCTGACGAAAATGATCCATTGTTTAGGCATGTCCCATGGGTGACCTTCGCACGAGCATGCCGATTTTTATGCCCCCAAAGCTGCACCTCGACTATAGGAGGGACGCCGTAGTTAGGAATCGACCTCGGTAATGGAACCTGGGGACTTCGCAGGGCACTGAGCCACTGCGGTGGTTACGTCACCACGGATACCGGGAAGCCAGAAATGGGTCCTCCTGATGTGGAAAATGAAGACAAGTCGTAGACGGTGTGCACGATATTTACCGACGCAGCGTGTGATTGTGATGTCTTGACGTTTTTGGTGTGGCGCTGCTAAGCGCGAGGTCGCGGGATCAAATCTCGGAGATGGCGGCCACATTTCGATGATGACGAAATTCAAAAACACCCGTGTATTTGGATTTAGGCGCGCGTTAAAGAGCCCCAGGTGGTCAAAATTAATCCAGAGCCCCCCACTATGGCGTGCCTCATAACCAGATCGCGGTTTTGGCACGTAAAGCCCAATAATTTAATTTTAAGATTGTGGGACATTTCATGCATATAAATCGTCCTTTCTTTGTCGATTTGAAAAAGATACAGAGAGAGCTTGATCTGAACGTGGTTTCGCAATGGCATAGGAAGTGACCCAGGCATAAGCGCAATGAGGCAGGGCTGACCTTAAAAGATTGAATGATGCGATTACGATCTGATAGCAAGCGAACAGCGAATGCAATCTCTGGTGAATCGACAGAGGTTGCGCAGGCCTTAAACGGTCGACCTTCTCGTATGTGTATAGCATAATTGTTTCATCACAGACTCTAGATGCCACACATGCGGCCTTAACGGATGGCGGGGTCGCTGTGCGTGCCACTTTGGTGAGATTGTATCGGCGCTTATATCTTGGTATTTTGTCCTTGTTAATTGCTGTGCTGTCTGCGCGGCGAGGCACTGTGGTCTTAATTTCGTAGCTCCCTGCGCACGTTATGTAGCCACTTACGCAGTCCTCACGTAGTACAAGATTTGCGTTCCGGCCGCCAGTGGGCGAGCGCTCGGCGGTAACGGTCGCTTTGACGCAGTGGCACATCAGATAGTTCTGTCTCTGTCGCCTGACTATGTGTTTTCGCATTCAATTGCCATTGAATATAACGAGCGATGCATTAAAGAGCGTGAGGTGTGGACACGATGCAAAAAAGCCCGAGGAGCAGATCGCAGAAGCGCTCGGCAGCTTCGTGCCGTGCGACTCGTTGCATCACGCACCGTATGCGTATCATATCAAAGATCGCAAACACGCATGCCGCGTGTGGCGTGGTCGACCTCTGCTATTCACGTCGCCGAGAAGTATGGGGAGGGTTCTACTTGTGTATCGTCCACAATGTGTCCCCTAAACCGCATCATACAGTGATACACAATCACACACAATCACAGTGATACTGTGATTGTGTGTCTAAGCGCCTTTCTTTCTTTATCTCTACTTTGTTATCACTTTACCTCCCCCTCCCCTCTTTCCCCAGCGTAGGGTAGCAAACCAGATCTTCCCCTCTAGTTAACCTCACTGCCTTTCCCCTGTCTCCCTCTCTCTCTCTCACCGACTATTGGTGGAGAGGAATTACGCTTCAAAAAAAAAAAAGGATGTTAGACGGTGGAGGCGGGGAGGGTGGGTGTGTCTTGCGGCATGCGGGCGTGATGTTAATCGTGCTAAAGGGGAGCTCTAATTTTTTTGTTGTTGTTGTCACACGGACGGTCGCGATTTCAAAATCGACATTTGGAAGCGATGGTTATCCGACGCGTTGCGCTGTGTCGAAATAAATCCTTCCCTTTATTCTTTAATCACAGGTAACGAAACGAGAGGCCGCGGTTGGAAATAGCCCCCGACATCTCTCGACATGTGGCAAATCAAACGAACGAGCTGTCATAAAATTTGTATGTGCTACGTTCACCCATACTATCTGATTCACGATCACACTCACCTGTCTGAAGGTGACGTCCAGACCACTGTGTAATTATCGTATTTTCTCGAATGTGAGCGCCCTCTTTTTTATTTTGTTTTCTCGTGCCCATGATGACTAAATTGGAGTAGAGTGCTCGGGGTAAATAAAAATGGTGCGGAGAGTATGAAGCGGAAGTAATGTTCTAACGGAGAGACTGAAAACTAAGCAGTCTCAGTTCATTTCGACCCTCAGAGAAAACAATTCTCCTCTCAGTGCATTACTGCCTGCAAATTCCAGAAAATAAAGGATCACTAAGTTCAGTAACGATGTTATGCGAAATACATCTACGTCTTCGTGCAGAGTGCATTATGGACGCGAATAATATCATGTTCCTATCCGTCTGTATTGCGTGCCCACTTAGAAAAAGTGTCGTGTTTGCTTCTTGAAACTGCATCACATCTAAAAGAACGTATTTATTTAATCTTGCAATCGTCTTGCCAACATCTGCGCCTTGCGCTGTCCGTACCTTCCACGGTGGTGGTGGTGATAACTTTATTGCACACAGGGGAGTTGCGGACACGCAGGTCCTTGGGCCCCCGCTCGGCCCCACTGCACTCAAACGTTCATGCCCCCAGTATCTTAGCCCTTCGAGTGTGTCGCCACGTTTTAATAGCGTTAGTTAGTTGGTGGAATTACTTGTCAGTTTAGTGGTCGCCGTCTGTAATGAAAAACAAAAAATCTGACAGCCTCTGGCATTGGCCCACTGCAGTGCATACTGGAGCGGCCCATCAGGGAGTCATGTACGTCGTCGAATACGCAAGCCGAGTGGATCCCCCTTATACATGAGATAATCAGTAGTTTCACTGCAGTTTTGCAAAAATGTGCTGTTGCTGAATGCTTCGTATGGGGGACACACAGAGTAAGACATCGTTTACTAAACAAGCAGTTACGTGTACTCATGTAACGGAGAATGGCGGCACTGCATGCAAGAGGTCGTTTGTTTATTTGAATGCAATCGGAAATCGGGAACAGTCGTAAGCGCGCCCGTAGACGAGATTTCCAGCACTTGCCAAACGTGGACATATGTTGTCTGTGTAATGCCGTCCCCCCGCGACTAATGGCAGTGTTCATTCGAATTCAGGCACATACGCTTTCATGACAGCAGCTCACTCCACAAAAGCTTAGCAGCTCACCACTATTTTGACAGTCCCGGGCATAGGCTCTTTGCTTTTTTCGGCAATCCGTATATGAAGTTCACTGTACTAAAGATGCTCGGCCGAAAAAAAAAATTGTGCTATCTCGCGCGGGCAAGAATTTGATGTTTCTATTTTCGAATGCTTGTTTTTTACTCAGAATTGCATACTACGATTGCGAACTTAGACAAAATTGGTCAGCGAAATTTAAGTAAACTCAAACCAATTTGAGCTAATCTATCCTTGGCTAACCGAACCAATCTGCCTGTGCGCTTCACGCTAAGCGCCGAAAAATGCAGAAATCAAATGAACCCTACTTAACCTAAGCTAACCTAATTCAGCCGAGCCCCATCTTCGGAAAGTCTGTTCCTGCGTAATGATACCTTGCTTCGGTGAGCCATCGTCCGGATTAAGCGTGATGAGCCGGTGAGTCATTGATCTGGGTTATTAAGGTGGTGAGCTTTCTTCCAGGTGGGCCAGAAATTCATGGATTTCGTCCCTCGAGTTTTTCTCCAGGAGCATGAAAAGGTTGGTGAGCGTTTGTCCAGCCATCCCGTCGCTCTCGTCAACATATCGCAAAATCTTTTAATATTTTTGGCTCAGCCGCTGTACATATCAAAGCCAGGCCGCGCGTCGTCATGCCGCACCTAGCTGCGGCAAACGCAGCGGTGGCCACTGCGGTGCATCAGTCACGCCGTGACAGCCCCTCCGCCAGGCGGTGAGCTTGCTCGATCCCCGTCACGATTTCCGTCGCGCTTTCGGGCCGTCGTCCGCGGCACAAGGTGGCTGCACCTGGCTTCTGCCGGCCTTCGGGCGGCCAGTTTCATTTGGGTGGATTTCGGTCGCTCCTCCGGGTATTTTGCTGGGCCTCCCGCTGCTACCGAGTTCCGCCACGTGCGTCAGGAGAGACCGCGCGTTCTTTCAAAGCCTCACTCGCGCCTAGAGCGGCGTGGACCGGTCTCGCGTCCGAATTCGCGCAACCGCTGCAAGTGTGCGCACGCGGCCGCTGCCAAGCCGTAGACCTGGATGAGTGTTTTTAGCTGTAGCGGCTCTGCGGCTATGGCGTTCCGGTGGCCGAAGCGTGTTTGACTCCCAAGTGTGGCCGTCTTCATTCATATATGGTCTTTGGGATGCAAAATGAGTCGCTGCAGTGTGTGACGTCTATACGAAACCGGCACTGAAGCCAAGGAAAGCATAGGAGAAATTAACTCTGTGGTGTGCGCGCGCGTCTACGTTCTTTTTTTTTTTTTTTGTGCAGGGGAGGGAGGGGGGCGTAACGTTTACTTTAACGTTAACGTTTACGGGTCAGCGCTAAATTTAGAATAAACTTGGCCTTCTTAATGAAGGGAAAGAGAAATAAAGCTGGACGGAAAGCCAATTTTGCCGTCGGTGGGAGCTGAACCCACATGAGCCGGGTAGATGCTCTGCAATTGAGCTACGGCAACGGCTTCCTTTCTGTCCATTTCCTTGAGTATCTATACGTATGTGGTGTCGCTTAAGCAACGTTTAAAGGGCAACTCCCGCGATTTTTCGATGTCCACTGATGTTGATAATATTTTCAATATATGTTCTCTATTTCACGTTGGTTATCTTTGCCAAACTATATGGCTGCAAGTCATTTAGTTTTCCTGAAAATGAATTTTAAAGATTGGTTGCGTTCCCGACTCATGACTTTCTACTGGCCACCCTGTGTTTGTGACGTCAGAGACTACACCGCCACAGCCGCTGAAATCGTCGCTTAAATCGCCGCTCTCTAGTTTGGAAACTCTGTAAAAGCTCCCTGTGTCGTCGGGAGACATCATCAGCTTCGCTTCCTCGGTAAGCTTCGCTTATACAATCTACTACTAACACGATAAACCGGACACGGGGACCCCTCCCTGAGTTGTACGCAAGGCCATTACGTCTTCCGACGCATATATAATAAAGACCATCATGCATTCTTTCATTGTGAACAAGGCACCCGTATTGGGCGCCGAAACGTCCACCTGTGGTTCTGATTTTTTTCATTTGGCGAGTGTACGTTTATCCAGCCAATGTGTTCTATAGTTTCTTCACATCCGCAAGAATGGCACGCTGCACTATTGGCCATTCCCATGATGTATGGATAGGCTTTCGTAAATGGAACGCGCAACCCTATCCGATGCACTAAAGGTGTCTATGTGTGAATATGCACCATTAGCGCTCACGTTGCACAACTATTAAAATTAAATTTTAGGGTTTTGCACCCCAAAACCACGATTTGATTATGACGCACGCCGTAGTGGTGGACTCCGGATTAATTTTGGCCATCTGGGCTTCCTTTACGTGCACCCAATGCACAGTTCACGGGCGCTTTTGCATTTCGCCCCCATCTAAATGCAACCGCCATGGCCGGGATTCGATCCCGCGACCTCGGGCTTACCAGCGCAACGCCAAAGCCACTACGACACCACGGCGGGTGATGATGTGCGGTGTTTAGTGGGGCAAAGGCCAGATACGGCCAAATGCAAGTGGTGATGTCCTACGAATGGTTTGTCCCACCACGGCAGGTACACAGCTACTCGTGCAGGTTTCTCGAGGATAGACGATCGAACCTTGCGGCGGAATACGCGATTCCTGTCGGCTAGTTACTGCGTACGCGCATCAGCTTATTTATTTATTTATTTATTTATTTATTTATTTATTTATTTATTTATTTATTTATCACAATACTCACAGCGCCCGTAGGCATATAGCGGGGGGGGGGGGGGAGGAAACAAGAACCAATAAATAACGCAGTTCGCTCGTGGCACGACATGCGCGCACGTGATATAAACGGCCGACGGCGGCATCATCGCTGTGGGTTGTGTGTGTGCGTGAGTAGTTCTAAGGCAAGAGAAAAGTACAGCGCCGTAACTGCCCTTCGTGCGAGGGCACCTAGACAGCGCTGTGCGGGAATCGGTGAGGGGCCAATAGTAAGAGAGAAGAAGGGGGGGAGAAAGGAGAGAAAAAGCTGTCGGTTTGCTCAGGACTGCGTATGTTACCGCGTGTGATGAGAGGCCGAATTTCCGACGCTTTTCATTGGTAAATGTGCTGTTTGTCAGTGGCCAGGCGCCTTCGCTAATTACATACCCAGTATCACAATTGCCTAGCATCTGTTCTACGAACAGTTCTATTCGTAAGTGCTCTTCTTGTGAAGACTGGTCCAGAGTTCTCCTACAAAGCGGCTGATTGCGTTACGGGGTGGTCAGAGTGATAGCATATTTAACCGACGCAAGGCGGGACTCTGTCTGCACGTGCGCATATTTGTTACTATTGGGCCGGTTCCTGCTGACGGCTTCTACTGTCGTCGGGAAAGCACCTTATGCGGGGCTTCCGCATAATTGATCACGCTTCGGCTGCTCATTTTGGCACACGCCGTGAAAGCCCTTTTCTTGTGCTCGGAAAAAAGTAAAACAAGGCCAAGGAAGTCGCTTGTTTCTCTTTTTCCGCGTCGTTTGTTTGCCCTTGACGCTCGAAAGGGCGGCAAGCGCGTAGCGGCGAGCCGCTAAGCTCGCACAGCACTGCCGCATACGTGCGTGGCTTATTAATTTCGAATCACAGAGAGTGACGGCAGCAGAGGCCGCTCCCAGGTGGGCGACCGCTCATCCTGCTCCAAGGCGTATGGCCCATGCGACCGCTATTACAGCTCGCCTAAAGGGGGGCTGCCGTGTGAACTAGCCGCCGCCGTACGGGCTGCAGCGAGCTGTGGAGGAGGGTGTGGGACTAAAAACGTCCCGAGAAAGTGGGCGATGGGGTGCGAAACCGGATAAAGGGGGAATTTGTGCCGGCTTGTGTGGCTTCCTCGGCGCAAGTGCGCCAGAGTGACCCGAACGCATGCCCTCACCTCCGGGCGCCGCACGAAAGGGATCACACCGGCCGGCGGCTTGCTTTACACGTTGGGCTGCCCACTCATGTAGAGCAGGAGCTCCGCATCCGGGCTGTCTTTCTCCTCCAGCGAACCGCACGGTCGCCGTCAGTCTTCGTTTCACCCTTTGGTCTCACGCGTCGTTGTCACCTGGCGTAGCACCAGGCAAACTTCCCCAGCGTCAGCGCGCGTTCTTCGTTGCAGGTCATTCTGAAAGAGACCAAACGAACTAAAATGTTGCCCAGTACCTCATTCTCTAAATGCGTAAGCATTTTTATACCTACCCAATGAGCACTCCCTCCCTCCATCCGTCCATCACGCAAGACGATCGCTTTCAAGATAGGGCCCGCAGCAGCGAGCGAATTGACCGTCGTGCTGCCTCTCGCTTCAAAGCGAAGGAAGCGGCGAGAAGCACACAGTGCACACGAAGCTATCAGCACTCGGCGCACTGTGTCCCACATCGCAGATCGCTTTCAAGATTGGGCCCGCGCGGTCGCGCCATACGCAGCCGCCGCCGGAGTACGGTTGATAATGGTTTTTTGCAGCTGAATAAGGCGCTATAGAGAGCGATAACGGCTTATAATGATCGGAACGTCATCAGCGATCCTGGCGCCGCCACCTGCAGTATTTTGCTTGCGTCATCAATTCACCTTGCGCCGCCGTCCGCAGCAGTTCTTGTCGCTGCAGCGCTGTCGTTTATGCGGGTCGAATCAAGTTTCATAGCTTTGATACACTGGGCCCGCGTGGAAATGAGCAAGTGGCAGAGTGCTTAAGCATACTTAGACAACTCCCAGAGGGGCTTCTTCGTTGACTTTTTTTTTTTCATTTGATTTCCTTCTGAAATCCTGAAAGCGCGGCTGAAGAGTGACAGGACGAGAGCTCGTTAAAAAGTCAGGGCGACAGTTGTCATCGCATGCGGTGTGGTACGTCAGAGCACGCGCCAATCGAAGAGAGTTAAACGCGCGTGGCGTTCTCTCAGTGTATACGTACGAATAGAAGTATAGTAGTAGCACGAATGGTGCTACTACGAATTATATATATTATAGTACGAATGGTACTATCATAGTACTATGATATTAGGCACGGCATAGCACTTCGCAATGTGACCACAATGTCCTTCATTTGAGGGGTAGAAAGGAAGTCTTGTGTTAAATGTGCGTGTTATGAAAGCTGCATGGAGCAGTATAAAGCTTGTTTAATATTTGGTAGGTCCATGGGATCGTATTATCGGTCGTGCGCTGGGTGCAACTGAGCAGACGATGCATTCTATTCTGAACGTGATTTTTTTCGGTGCGATGACAAGTTGAAATGTTTTACAGGTTATCTAGACAGCGCGTGGCCTACACAGCACTGTGAAGCATGGCTCTGCTGCTCGGCCGGCTCGACGCATATTGCTTCACATGCACTGCACTTCGTGTCTGCCACGGTTGGGGCCGTTTTGCTTTGTTCATTAGATCCCAGTTTTTTTCTGATACCTCTTGCGACAGTGCAATGGCATGTACTTACTTCATGGGCAAGTATAGAAAATACGGAGGTGCGAAAAAGAACAAGTGGAACCGGCGATGCTGTTGCGTAAGGAACTGGCAGCAACGAAGGCCAGCCCGGGATAAATCTGTACAGGTTACCTGGCACGCCTGACGAACTAGAGCGGCGTAAGAAATGGATCGCGGCTGTGAGGAGAGTAAAGTAAGTCAGCTTCTGTCATCATATTTGTGAGGTCGGCTCACCATTTAAAAGGCCCTTGTCGCAAATGTGCTGATTTGATGACTGTTTACTGTAGCTTTAACGTTTGGTAGGATCAGGATTACACTCGCGTGTACGATGAGCAATATTTTATGCCGAGGAAGCTTATTTTATGCTAGCGAGCGCTAATTCATAAACGATACTCGTTTCGGTCGCTGGCGTCAGAGGCGCCGTTTTACAGGGTGCGATTTTTCTTGCGACTTTACATTTGCGATATCGCCTTGCAAAAGCAAAGCGCATATGCAAACAAAGTAATTCGCATGCGAAGTCAGACATTGTGTGAACAATCAGACAAAGGGTGTAGTGAACCTCGATCATTGTACATGATGAAAAAGGAACATTCGCGCTATGTAAATTCAAATAATCTCATATAAATTAAATTCATATAATCCTATAAATAAAGTCATATAAATCTCATATAAATTAAGATAAATCTCATTATTCAGCTGCAGATGGCAACGTGTGGGCACCAAACGAATCAACCAGAATACGCTCTAAGCATTTCGTCAGTGGAGAAACAAAGCACTATTGAAAGTCATCCTGACAACAACCCGAAGCTCTTTCCGGACGTTTACAAAGTGCGGCAAGCCGATGATCGAGAATATTCTCACAAATACAAAGACTTGGTAAACAAGGGCTCGTTTGTCTCACTCGCCGCACGAAGCGACTCGTATATATATAGTTGCGCCGATTACGTCGGCAAGCGGGTCCCGGTTCTGCGTTCAGCAGTGAGCCATGACGGGCCGCTTACACCTGCGTCAAAACCGCAAAAGCTTTCGTTTGGCGCCGTGCCAGACGACGATGAAGCACAGAGAGCGTTAGAGCACCGCGATGTCACTGAGTCACTTTCAATTAAGATCGCGCCCGACCGGATGAAATTTCTCAATTTCGATCAAGCATGGTCACTGCTACACGGTACAACAATTCCAATCGAGTTAGTTTAGCTAACTCGGCGTGACGCTGCTGACGACAGCCTACGATCGCGAAGATCGAACTCCATGCGCGGATCGTGATCGACTGAACGCCGATCAAGCAAAATCGCAATCCAAAGTGACCGTGCAACTGTGCCCGGTCCAGATCGAGCTCAATGGCGATCTAAAGTGACAATGTGACTTGGGAATCAAATGGTAGGCCGCGGCGTACAAAGCGCCGGAGCGAAATGAGGCATGCATCGCCAACAGTGAGGCGTCGGTTAAAAGTCGGTCAACCTATTAAAAGCGCAACGTTTTTAGGGTGCCAGTGTAGTGACATCATGTTAATGTCACAGTAGGCTTTACTCACGTGTAGGATGGCTTTGTACAGTTTTCCCTGCGGCGAACGGCAGTTGGCGCGAACGTCCAGGCCCTTCATTTCGCGGAGAGAAAATGTGAAGTAGCTTGTCTCCCCTGTTTAACGCAGCAGCATGAAATACTCTCCTAATCTTTTAATATGTCTAAACCCGCAAAAAGTATTTGCGACATCAGCGAGGACCACGCTTGCACCTTTTTTTTATTGAATGATATAAGGAGATGTTGATGCACAATTTAAGGTGCCGGCTGCTCCGTAGCTCTTGAATGGTTTTATCTTGCAACATGCAGTGTTCAAGATTACATATAAAATAGGCTTTTGATACAAGCACGAGAACTTGCCAAGCACCGTTTTCACAGTAACATTATGACGTAAGAAATACATGGTACATACAGTATACAAGTTAAATGACTTGACAGTTATGTAGGAGAAAGTCTGAAAAATACAAACGCTACTGTTGCCTAATAATACAGTATCTAGTCAGCGGGTGGTACATACATCGCGTAAATGCATTATCACATATAGTGACAACAGAACAGTATTATACTAATCCACAAAAAGGCAGACGTTAAAGAACTGAAAAATTATAGGCCCATTAGCTTACTCCCAGTATTATATAAAATGTTTACCAAAATAATCTCCAATAGGATAAGGGCAACAGTGGACTTTAGTCAACCAAAGGAACAGGCTGGCTTCAGGAAGAGATACTCTACAATGGATCACATTCATGTCATTAATCAGGTTATTGAGAGATCCGCAGAGTACAATAAGCCTCTCTATATGGCTTTCATAGATTACGAAAAATTATTTGATTTAGTAGAGATACCAGCAGTCATAGAGGCATTGCGTAATCAAGGAGTACAGACCGCTTACGCAAGTATCCTGGAAAATATCTGCAGAGATTCCGCAGCCACCTTAATACTACACAAGAAAAGTAGCAAGATACCTATAAGCAAAGGGTTCAGAAAAGGAGACACGATCTCTTCAATGATATTCACTGCGTGCTTGGAAGAAGTATTCAAGCTATTAAACTGGGAAGGTTTAGAATTAAGGATCGACGGCGAATACCTCAGCAACCTTCGGTTAGCCGATGACATTGTTCTATTCAGCAACACTGCGGACGAGTTACAACAAATGATTGAGGACCTTAACAGGGAGAGTGTAACAGGGGGGTTGAAGATTAATATGCAGAAAACAAAGATAATGATAAATAACCGGGCATGGGAACAAGAATTCAGGATCGCAAGTCAGCCTCTAGAGTCTGTGAAGGAGTTCGTTTACCTAGGTCAACTAATCGCAGGGAACCCTGACCATGAGAAAGAAATTCACAGAAGAATAAAAATGGATTAGATCGCATACAGCAGACATCGTGAGCTCCTGACTGGAAGCTTACCGTTATCATTGAAAAGGAAGGTATACAGTCAGTGCATTTTACCGGTGCTGACATATGGGGCAGAGACTTGGAGACTGAGAAAGAAGCTTGAGAACAAGTTAAGGACCGCGCAAAGAGCGATAGAACGAAGAATGCTAGACATAAATTTTAGAGACACAAAGAGAGCGGTTTGGATCAGAGAGCAAACGGGTATAGACGGTATTCTAATTGAGATTAAGAGAAAAAAATGGCGCTGGGCAGATCATGTAATGCGCACATTAGCTAACAGTTGGAACATTAGGGTGACAGAATGGGTACCAAGAGAAGGGGAAGCGCAGTAGAGGACGGCAGAAGACTAGGTGGTGCGACGAAATTAGGAAATTTGCGGGTGCTAGTTGTAATCGGTTGGCGCAGGACAAGGGCAATTCGAAATCGCAGGGAGAGGCCTTCGTCCTGCAGTGTACATAAAATAGGATGATGATGATGAGGATGATGATGAAAATGATGAAACAGTCAGCATGGACGATACTGATCCGCCCCATGATGTGCCTGTAAGTCTGCGAAGTACAGTCACTATCGCATTGACCTCGTTTTCGAGTTTTTTTTTATGTGGGGTGCCCAGGATAGCTGCCTATCAATTATTATGCCATGAAATCGATGCTGTGTGACTATCATTAGAGGGTGTCCTTCCAGATTAAGAGGGAAATTTTTTAACTGCCTCCGAGCGAAGGGCTATACAGCTGTCTTTGCGTGTGATAGAATCATTCCTCTCTCTCTCTCTCTCTTTCAAAAATTTATTAATGATATTAATGCCGTCTTGCAATGCCATCTCAAGTAATTTTGCTGTCACCACAAAGGTTACTATATCCAATATTTCATCCATTGAGCATCTCTGTTTTCTAAAACCTGCTAAGTAGTTTGGCAACGCATCCGTTTCATTACACCACCACTGAAGTCGCGCGTGAATCATTTTCTCCATTACTTTGCATAAACAACTTGTCAAACTAACTGGGTGGAAGGATTCAAGGCACAAGGGTGTCTTACCCGGTTTTAAAATTGGGATGATTCGAGCGACTTTTCGAGAGTCAGGTACAGTTTCTGCTATCCATAGATTATTACAGATGTGTAAGAGAGCATTTGTACATGTCGGCCGAGGTTTCTTAGCATATTTTACGTAATGCGGTCCGGCTCAGCAGCAGACTTTTGGCGACATGGTGAAATTATACATTGAAGCTCGCTTAATGTGAAAGCAGGATCTAATTGACGATGGTGTGCCCAATAGCAAGCAGTAATTTCCTGCTTAGCTAACACTACTGAATTATCAAATTATGCACATTGTGATGTAAAAGCAGGTCTGGAAATAAGCTCGCAAAATTCATCTGCAACTATTATCTAACACGTGTCCCGAGCTACAGCGAGAGCACGAAATAGGAAGCTCCATGTTACACGTCCGCTTAAATAACGAATTACTAGAAAAATTCGTGGGAGAGACGTGTGAGGAGACAGCGTGCCACAAGAATCGCGCCAGCGCCGTTTGCCTAAATATTCCATGCGTCTGCGCATTACATTGTGAATTTTCTGAGCGTTTTTATATGCTTCTAAACTTCCGTTCCGTCGATACACTTTTTCGGATCGGCATCTGATACCTCTTAGGTGTTCATACTCTCCGTCAACTGCAGCATAATCTTTTGCAATTGAGACCTTCTTTGTGCATATGTTCACATTATCCTGCAAAAATTCAGTAAATCTTTCCACCGTGGTATGTTGATCAATTTGATCCGTTAGGCGGTACCGAAAAGCTTTCCAGTTGGTTAGTCTGCTGTAACGCCTGATATCATAGTGTATGCTATAGGGTGATTCACAAGGATGGGAAAATGATCACTTCCGCGCGTTTCCATATCCGTTGTCCATACCACACCATTCACTAGATCTTGTGAACACAGGGTAACATCTATGCAGCTTGAATAATTATATGCACAAAGAAATGTTGGCTATCCATCTTTTAAAACAGTCAAGTTGCATTTATCTATGGCGTACTCAATAGCATTACCACGTGCGTCACAATGATCAATGCCCCAGATAATGTTGTGTGCATTGAAGTCTCCACATATAAATAGATTAGAAGGAGCTATCTTGAAGATATCCACTAGCGCTTCTACTGAAGTACGGTTTGAAGGTTGTAGATATAGATTAATCACTGTTATGCACAGGTTACCAAAGGATATATGCGATGAATTCCGGAAAGTCTTAACCACTGGACTGGATTTGATAAGATGGCAAGTCCTTTCTGACGCACAGGAGCACTCGATCTGCTAACAGCACCTTGACGAGACGTCTTGTATATCACATAATCCGAGAGGCGGAAATCGTCACTGATTCCCGCCTCTTGAATGCAAAGTATTTGACAAGCAGTTTACGAAAGTCAGCACACTTCCTTCGAAGACTGTGGCATTTCAGTGAAATATAGATACATTTTTGTAGCGGTTATTTATGTACGTACTGCTTGCCGCAGTTTTGGCCGTATTGTTGACAAAACAGTGCTTCCAGAGGCAACAAGGCTTTCGTCTCTGGTAGGTTGTTTGCTTCCGGTAGAGCAGATAGGATTGTCGTAAGAGCTGCGAAAAGCATTGGCAATATGAGTTGCGTCACCGATGCGGTGGTATGTTCGCTATTAACTGGCGTTACTTCTGCAGTATGTGCGTAAGGCCGCTGAGAATGATGTGTGCGAATATTGGAGCTTTCTGGTGTATTACTTTCTGTCTGTTGTCATGTGGCTTTCCGTAGCATTTACGCGTAACATTGGGCGCTTAAATGTGATCCTCTTGATTGGTCTCTTGATTGCACTCTTCGTTGGTCTCTTGAGGAGGAATAGCTTGTCGGTTCTCTTGGCTGTTGTAATTCCGGTGCTCGCTAAGGTGGGCGACCTTGCACTGGATGAACAATCGCAAGATTTGGGGAGAGTTCATTGCGTCGCGGTTGTCTTCCATGGATAATTTCATGGCGACGCATTTGTGCCGCTGCCTTGTCCTCAGGGCAGCCTGAGTAGGAGGCGGCATGGTTGCCCGCACAGTTCGCACATTTAAGCTGAAGGAGTGACTTGCACTCCTTGTGGTCATGATTTTCTGAGCAGATTTTGCATCGACGTGTGCTGCGGCAGTTTTTCGCCATGTGTCCAAACCGCTGGCAATTATAGTAGCGAAAGGCTAGTCCTAGATATTCCGCCACAGGATGACTGCTGAAACCTAAGTAAATTCTTCCTGGAATAGGGCGATCGTCTCTGAAAGTCAGAATTACTGTGTGAAGCGGATGCGACTTTACTGCTCCATCTTCCTGGCGGTAATATGGTAACTGCTGCATCTTTCAAGAAGTCTAGGAGTTGCTCGTCTGTATACTGCAGAGGCACATGTCTTACTTTCCCAACTTGTCGCGTGTATGACTCTGGGATGAAGGGCTTGACTTCCAGGCCGCCTACACTTGAGAGCATCAAGAGGCGTTTTGCAGATGCTAACGAAGCAACGCTGACGTTGAAACTTCCATCTCTGGTCGCCCTGAAAGACTGAACCTTTTCTTTGGCAGCGGCAACTATTTCGGCAGACACTCGGTATGGGTTCACTTGCCAAAAAAGTGGTACCTTCGCTTGTTGGACGCAAGACAACCGGGATGCCTTCTACTCATTTTTTCTTATACGTGACCAAAGTAAACGGTGCGTGCTCACCCATCTCTTCTTCATCACTTAGCTGATAATTCGATGTTGTATCATCGTACTTGCTGTCCTCTAGACGAGGTTTCTTGCTCTCGGCTTCACCGTCAGCCATTATTCTTGAAGTCGCCGAAGTTGATTCCGAGTTGTTTGAAGTTTTACGACGCCTGCAAGCCCTCAAGATTTTCATTACGGCCTGTGGTATCATTCATATGGCTTGCTACACTTGGACGAGCATAAGGCTCGTGACGATGTTCTCGGCTTCCGATGACCGTAGTGTCAGGGTAATAGCCAGGTCCTCAAAAAATAAACGTCGTACCTGTAAGGCGCCCGACAATCTTCACCCGACGTCATGTTAGTCAATCGTCGTCAGTGCTGACCGTAAATGTAAAAAAAAAAAAAAATCACAGCATCGCACAAAGACAGCGACCAACCAGATACACTTATTCTTCCTCCCCAACGCTTGCGCCTTCACGAAATTTTTTTTTTTTGTGCACCTTCATGAACACAAAAAATGGTGAATCACTGATATACGTGCTGCTGTCGGCGACATGTGTAGGTAGTTTAATTTTCGCGGTCTTTCCACCTTCCGAGTATCGCACTGCTCGCCACAGGCGGCGCTGAGCTGCTGAACCGCTGCTGCTCACTGTCGCCGCCTGTTCACTGGATGGGGCCTGTAGTGAGTGTAAAGAAGCGTCTTTTCTTTTTCTCAATATCTCACCACTCAGGTATTGACAGGTTTGAAAACAATTCAGATATATTTGCAAGTGCGTCATCAATATGCCAAGCCTAGAAAAGGAGCCGAAATAACTCGCCTCGAGGGTTTACCTTGTAAATGCAGCCACAGCGACCGTAATCAAAACCTTTGTCCTTGCGCCATAGAGAAAGAAATTCAACAAGAGGGGACACTCTTCAAAAACTGGCAAAAGGAAACACGTCACGCCTAGTTTCAACTCCATCCGTTAGTTGACGCGAACATCAGAAAAAAATAATGTCAAATAAACTTCCAGACACCGTTTTATTTTTTTTATTCTTTCCCACTAAGAGTGAAAAAGTTTTGCGTGTAAATGAACTTATACTTTGCAACTTATTTTTGTTGAGTTGCCTAGCAACAAGCTAGCGGCGCGCCAGACGCGTGTGCATACGTCATTCGCCAGACAAGCCGCAGGAGTAAGCGAGGCCGGCTGCGCATGTGAAGCTCGCGTGCTCGGCAACCCGTCTCTTTTGGATGTAGCCCGTTTTTTGGGCTCCCGGCGTTCTCTTGTTTTCCGTCTGCATTTCGACACGGTACCGCTGCACTGCTGGACTACAGCAAGGTGAGGAATTTTGTTTGACTGTCTGCGACGCACTTCAAGCACGTTTAGGCTTACTGCACAAAACTGAACCTATATAGTGACGCAGTTATCGAAAGACAGCTCCGCAGTCCAAGCCTAGTTAATATGAGTTAATTACTCGTACTGGGAGATGTTTCCGACGCTTTCTATGAGCCCAAGCATAATTATAACATATTTCGGTAGTTTTTGGGCACGCTCGCCGCACCTGGCTTTCTGACGAAAGGCACCTGGGCCGTGTGACGCAGTTTCGAGTGTACTGAATCGTACCGGGACAAGTTTTGGTGCTTTCTCTGACCCCAGACATTATCGTAACTAATTTCACTACTTTTTGGAGTACTTTTCAAGCACAGTGGCCGCGCTCGGCGTAGTGGCGCAGTTAGCGAAAAGCAGCTCGGCTGTGTGCCGCAGTTAGTTTCGCGTGCACTGAATCTTACTGGTAGAAGTTCGTGACGCATTCTCTGACCCGAAAAAGTATTGTAATTTATTTGGTAACTTTGGGGGCATCTTGAGGCTTGCTCGCCGCGCCTGGGGTTGTGAAGCTGTTAGCAAAAAAGCAAGCCGGTATAGTGAGTTAGTTTTGCGTGTACTGAATTTTAGTGGGGCAAGTTTGTGACGCATTATATATCCCTGCAACAACATATACCTTATTTCGGTACTCACGCTTGTCGAAAACGCGACGAGCGATTGCCGAGAGTGGTAACACGGGAGTGTTGCATGCGCCGGCAGGACGCGTAAAAGATAACACGGAGGAGCTCAAGAACATGACATTTATGTATTCTGAGCGACTGAAAACAGGCTTTGCACCCACGAATCTGTCTTGAGTGCGACTAGAAGGCATTCTGCGAGCGTGTAACATGGTCTGGCTGAGCCTGTGTTGTAGCCACCTTTGTGTACTTGGCGTACCGTCGCGTCGACTGAGGCCAAGTTGCTTTGGAAACGCGCAATTATCCGTGTATTTGTGCACTTAAAGTGCAGGAAATAATGCCCGGGAAGGGAGGGGTGCTTGAAAATCGGATGTTCAGATTTTATGGCATTGTTTGGGAGGAGTCCTTGCTGCGAAATGTACGTAAAAGTGAATTTATCTGTAATGCCGCTCATTCACCACTTACGCACGTTTCGCCTCTACACGCAATACTCCTGTTAGGTCAATATACCGAAATGATACATGCTTGTAATTTACTTTCTTTCAGCTGATGGCATCCGGTGGAGCTTCGTACGGCAACGACTGCTGCTTACCTGGTGCCCCAACTTTGGATGAATGCAGAAGCCCGGAACGAGTATTTATATACAGCAAAATAAACATTTCATCATTTCAGAAGACGTCTTGCGTTTTCTTTATGAAATTGCACTTGGCGGATTCGGTGGAGTCTTGTAAAGGTCGTTCGCAATCATTTTTACTAAATAATGAAACGATTCCACGCCAAGGCCACGCTGGGTTCAGCAGAAGCGAAAAAAAAAAAGAATAAATATGTGCCGCGCCGAACAATGGAGCCGGCGCGGCGTGTAACAACTGGTGTTCAAAACGCGCGCGCCCAAAACCGGGGAGGAGTCAATACCATCCGCTTGGTGTGCTACAGTCAATTCGGCCGCTGGGCTCTATGGGAGTGTCCGCTCTTGTTGAAATTTTTCTCTATGCTTGCGCTTTCCAAACGCAGTGGTTGTACCGCGGCGGGAGACCGTTGGCTTGCCATCAACTTGCCAGCGGGGTGCGCTCCAAGAGCGCAGTGTCTATAGTTTTTTGCCTGCGTACTCGTGTGACCGCAATCGTTGCATGCATCGCTGTTCAACATTAACGGACTGCAGTTTATTCAGGAGTAAGAGTCGCAAAACCACCGTAACCCTGTGTGAACTTACAGTACGCTGTCGTGACGATGGCTGTGGCACTTCGTCGTACCCTTCATGTATTGTGCAGTAACCCTGGGGTACCTCGCGAACGATTTGTGCGAACCCCGTTACACCGCTGCACCTGTGTCCACCAGCATGTGCGGCTGAATTCGATTTCGACCATCGCTTCGTGCCAGGAAAGAGACCCATTATACTTGTATTTGTAAAATGAATTCCTAGCCGCTGTGATCGCCCGTACTTGCGCGCGTGCGATTAATGTACTTGCATCCGTAAGTCGGTATAATTACTCACTACGAGAGGTGCGAGTGAGGACGGTGGGGAACCCGTGTGCGTGTCAACCTCAGCTGGCGTCTAGGATGCGTTCTTTGCTCCGCCTGTAGTTGTCGCCTTTCCAACGCTAACCAGGTTTTTAACTTCACTTCCAACAGCAAATTTGATGAAATACACCAGCGTGTGACGACCGGTTCCTTGGAAATCATGACGTGCGCGTATTATATAGTGGTTTGCTATATATGGACAGTACGTTCCACTCTTAGAGGGAACAGGTTAGCGCGTGGACGGCGGCCCGCGCTGCGCTAATTGTTGTAACGCGGCGCATGCGCATAAAGTCGCAAGGGCGGCGCAGCGCCCCGCTTCGTCTGCTACTTCTCTGCCCCTGCGCTCGGCAAGCGTTGGAAAGAGCATCCGTTTTTCCGGGGTGCGATTTATCTAAGCATAAAAACAGGAACAGCGCAACACAGGACGAGCGAGTAAAGGGCACAGGACAGAGCGCTGTCCTGTTTACTCGCTCGTCCTGTGTTGCGCTGTTCCTGTTTTTATTCTAAGATGAACCAACCAGCCCCATTGAACACACTGCTAACGATTTCTCTAGTCGTCACTCTGCCTGCTGCTAGTCGGGTGGTCAACAAGCAGAAAAAAAAAGTTTTTTATTTGTTGCTGCAGCCTCTCGCCAGTATCAACTCGACTAAGTTCTTGCTCGCTGGAGCAACATCCGCAGAAGCTCCGTAGTTCGGATATTTGCGATATCAATTGTACATGCAGTTTTATAAAAATTATTCTTTTACACCAACATGTGCGCGCAACGAACAAAAGATCACCGCCCAAGCACTCCGTAGAGATGGTAAACATATGAAGCTGAAACGTGCGGCCCCGGTGTTTATCACTGGGTTAATAATCATGACGGTTTATTAAGCGACGTCTTGGCACGCTCTCGGATCATCGGTACCCCGCTGCTGCTTGCGCTCGGCTGCACGTACGAGCCTGTTCTTGTGCCCGGCCTGCAGCGTTGGCACGGTCCTCGGCTCGTGCCCGGTTCTGCTCGCGGAGTTGCTGATCGAAAGCTGCTGCTCCTCAGGAGTACATATGACGCGTGGCCTACCTATTTCGGAACCGGAGAGAAACTGCCGAGCGTACACTCGGCTGCGTCGAAGAGCAACGACATCACCACTGGCGCAGCCAGTCGCGCGCCTCTCTTTTTTTTTTTTCGCACATGCGCATGGGGTTGCGCCGGAGGAGTTTTTGGCGTACAGGCGACAGACAGACGGACGGACGGACGAATCGGCTAGCCATATACAGGTTTGCTGTAATAAGGCGTGCATAGAACGACACATGAAACTAAACGTAGAGGAGAAAATTTTTTCGGTACATTTTGTGACACGGGGATATGGAGCCAGAACTAGCCACACGACTTTCGAAGGGTGCAAAGCTGGTCTTTTGGCACACTACCATGCTCTGTAAAGCGCAAAAGAAAAAAAAAACGCAGATCCGTGCAATGAAAATAACACCAAGCGCGCTGCTCTCAGTTGAGGAAATTTACTCGAATAATGGTTATGAAGCAGTTTATAACTGTGAAATTCTGCAAAAGTGATAACGAAGGACGTCATTTGCGCAACCTTGTGTCCGTGATCACCAATAAGCTAATTTTTCACATACTGCTCGCAGCATCTGGCCACTTTTCGTAATAGACAAGGCAACTGAAGCCCGATGTAGCGGGCATACCAAGCGTGCTCTTCCATCCATAATATACCCGCCTATTCAACAAACGGGAGACAGGGTTGCTATCACTTGGTTCACAATTGGAGAAAAAAAAAAAAGAAAGCCGGGAGCGCTAGCCAGCACTTACCATCCCGCACCGAGCGCTGGGGCGGGAAAGTAGCAGACGACCCGGGGCACGGACCGCCCTTATGAATCTATGTGCATGCCCCGCGTTTCGAAATCGCGCCAGTGGTAAGCGCACCGCGGGCCTACGGCCACGCGCTCGCATGTTCCCTCTAAGAGTGGACCGTACTGTACAATTGTAGTGGCGATATAGCACTAGCTCTTTTTTTTATTATTACGCTTTTTTTCCTAGCCGATCTGTTTTTTTTTCTTTCTTTTTTCGATCTCCTGTAAGAGGTTGCGCTTTTCCGCCTTTTCAGGTGGATTTCTGGAAGATGCGGAAATTACTTGCATGAGAGATCGCAATGTTCAAGTGACTAATTACAAAGATTCGCTCATTATGTTTTCTCATTATTCAGTTTAGGGCATATATTACAGGCCGAGGTTGAAGCCCACCAGTAGAGGAGTCGGGTCTTCTTAACAGAAATCATATGACCAGCACCACTTTCGAGATATCCATCCCCCAAATCTGCTAAATAATGCCTTGGTGTTCCAGTTGTGTTACCTTAGTCCCTGCCAAGTTACCTTTGCGGGGGCTATGGTTGTTGATCTTAAAATAAGACTACTGGAAATTAAGCCCAGAAAAGCACAATGACAATGAGCTTTTTTTTCTCCTTTTCTTTAACTTTAAAGCACACTGAACGTATTAACTTTGCGTTTTTAATAGTATTGATAATGCCAGAGGGGAAGGATGAGCGCGGAAAGAAAAATACAACACGACAAAATAACTTTCTTATGGCGCGTACGGTACCTCTCAACATCAATAAAAGAAACAGTAATACTGGCACATGTATCAAGTTTCCTTGTTTGTTCGTTTGATTTCATCATCATCATCATCATCAGCCTGGTTACGCCCACTGCAGGGCAAAGGCCTCTCCCAAACTTCTCCAACAACCCCGGTCATGTACTAATTGTGGCCATGTCGTCCCTGCAAACTTCTTAATCTCATCCGCCCACCTAACTTTCTGCCGCCCCCTGCTACGCTTCCCTTCCCTTGGAATCCAGTCCGTAACTCTTAATGACCATCGGTTATCTTCCCTCCTCATTACATGTCCTGCTCATGCCCCCCCCCCCCCATTTCTTTTTCTTGATTTCAACTAAGATGTCATTAACTCGCGTTTGTTCCCTCACCCAATCTGCTCTTTTCTTATCCCTTAACGTTACACCCATCATTCTTCTTTCCATAGCTCGTTGCGTCGTCCTCAATTTAAGTAGAACCCTTTTCGTAAGCCTCCAGGTTTCTGCCCCGTAGGTGAGTACTGGTAAGACACAGCTATTATACACTTTTCTCTTGAGGGATAATGGCAACCTGCTGTTCATGATCTGAGAATGCCTGCCAACCGCACCCCAGCCCATTATTCTTCTGGTTATTTCCGTCTCATGATCCGTCGTTTGATTTCAGTGCGTGTTAACCTTATATGATATGTGCCCTTCAAGATGTATAAAATCAGTGAGCTGTTACGCTGCTGAGCACGAGGTCAATCCAGACTGCGCGGACTTTTGACAATTCCAGGTGGTCCAAATTTATCCGGAGCCTCCACAAGGACGTGCCTTATGATCAGATCAGAAGTACCACCTCCAACAGTTATGCTATAGCTACACCCCCCTCCCCCCCCCCCGCCCAATCGCACGAACATACGCTATTATGTACTGAGCAGAATATTGGCTTAAAAATTTTTCAGTACTGTTAGCTTGCCACAATCTCGTTGTAGTCGTAACTCCTTGCGCAGCTGCATGTTAGCCAAGTACCGCCCGTGCAACACACGTAGTAGATTTCACGCTTGCCTGGCTCTCATGCGCCATAACAGAGCCTATAGTTGCGCCGCCGAAGAAAACGGAGGCGACGAGAGGCGCTCGCAAATAGGGCCGATAAGCGAGGAGTCAGCGATAAGACAACCGGCAACCTGACAACGGGGCTGCTGCCACTAAGCGGTCCGATAGCGGGTCCGGTTCCGTGCGCCCGATAACGCCATCTGCAGCCGAGGACGCCGATAACGATAAGCTGCCGCCTCCTTGCCATCCTGCCAAGCCCGGAGGTCACTGGCGATAAAGAGGCTTCTTTTTTATTTCTTATCGACGAGGCGTTGAAGCAAACTAACGCTCTTGCTGATAACGCGGAGGTTGCACTAAGGGAGGAGGTTATTTTCCTCCGCGGACTTGTTGTCGGTATCTCGACGGCAGAGGTTATCTCGGTCGTGCAGTCAGCTGGGCCCAGTTTCTTTCGCTTTGGTCCACGTCGCGCCGTTTAATTGCGCGTTCGCACTCTGTGCGGAGCCTAAACTGGGTCACTCAAGTCTGCATGTGCTCAGGGGACGCCGTGTCCGACTGTGAAGCAAGAATCGCGCACCAGGGCTCGTCTCGCGCCGGCACTGATCTGCGCTTGTGCCCGCGTCCAGGAGCCACCAATTTCCTATGTTAGGCGAGCGTCACGCTGGAAGGCCAGAAAATGTTTGGACAGGTTTATGTTTGTCGTGTGGCGGCTACGAGTTCGAAACTGATGCTTTCCTCAAGCCAATTTAGCGTGCAGGCTCGAAGCTTAATGTTCTCTCGCCAATACAACATTCTTGGGGGGAATTTTTGGAACATCCATTCGTCGGAGGAACTGTGCTTGAATAAAAATTGGGTCGAGCATACCGATTGAACAGCGGACGTAACTAGCTGCTTAGCCACTCGTTCCATGCCTTACTTCTGGTACACATAGCGCTACTTTGGTGCCTTGAAAACCAAACGCCTTCAAATTTTGAATGTGAAACGGTTTAGGACTTGCTCAGAAACGAGATAGAAAGAGCACTGGGGACGTATTCTCGGACGATCACTTTAGGGGATAATATCGCTTTTGCGTGAGGTGTAGTGCTCAACCAGCCAATCAGCTCATCCGGTTTTGCTCAACCAGCCAGTAAGCAGCGCACACTGAAAGTGATATCGCCGAAAGCGACAGTCCGAGAATACGTCCCCTGAAGAATGTGCCGACTCGAATGTCACGTTTCGCTCTTCGTGTTTTAAAGCGAATGGCTCTCCTTGGCTCTCTCGGTCGTTTTCGTTGTTGCTCGGTGGTCGATGGTCGGGCTCGGCAAGAAAAACGCTCCCTCTCTCTCTCTCTCTCTCTCTCTCTCTCTCTCTCTATCGCCTTCTTGTTTGTTCGTTCGGGTTCTTCGCTTACACTTGCAATCGTCGTCGATGGTTTCTGCCCAATTCTTACATCTTGCGACAATCATGACTTTTTTCATCGTGAAACAACAATAATGTTGACCATCTTTCTCGCATTTGACGAGTAGTGAAGAAATACGTCCTTAATAGTCCGGCTTTTCCATTGTTTTTGTTCGTTTCTTGAAGATACGCACAAGGCGGCTGCGAAGCGCAGTCGTGTCCCTTGCCCTGGCTGAAACAATAAGGGGCATTAATGGGCGACTGGTCGCTCACGGTGATGGCATTCGCGACTTAAAAACGGAGCTGCGTATTTTCGTATCAAAAAAGTTTAACGTACATACGTGTTTTATGCTATAGCGTTTTGTTGTTTCAATAGCGACAGGGCCATTCCTATGTGTCTGGCTTCTTGATACCCCGATGATACTCCGATTATTTCCGTAGCCTCAGCTTTCGCTGCAAGTCTCGCCTTACGTAATTTTTTTCGGACACCTACCACGTGAGTCGTGCACGCTGAGTACGTCGTTTTTTGCGAATCTTTGTAATTAAAAAAATAATTATGGAGCTTTACGTGCCAAAACCACTTTCTGATTATAACGCACGCCGTAGTGGAGGACTCCGGCAATTTCGACCACCTGGGGTTCTTTAACGTGCACCGAAATCTAAGTACACGGGTGTTTTCGCATTTCGCCCCCATCGAAATGCGGCCGCCGTGGCCGGGATTCGATCCCGCGACCTCGTGCTCAGCAGCCTAACACCATAGCCACTGAGTCTTTGTAATTAGTTGCTTGAGCATTGCGATCTATAATTATAGGGATCTTAATCGCAGCTTTCTCTACATAAGCCCCGTGTTAGCGCTGTCTGCGGCTTTCCATCGCCGAGGCGATCCTTCTTTATCACAAAGGATGGCCTAATGCTGGCAAATGAGGAAACGCCCTTACATGGGAGAAGTTTGCTGAATACGCCTCTGCCGTGACTAGCAAGCCAAGAACCCTTCAGCCACAGGGATGAGGACGTTCGAAAAAAGGAGCGAAAGAAATAGAAAGAAGAGGGTTATCTACATCTCCCAGAAAGTAGCAGATTCTAGTGAGAGTTCTTACTAGAATCGGCTACTTGCTGCAAGATGTAAATAAACCTTCTTTTTCTGCTCATTCTGTTCGGCTGTCCTCACTCCTGTGACTGGAGGGTTCCTGGCGAGTCAGGACAGCCCAGAGGGGGGGGGGGGGGGGGGCAGAGCCTTGTTCATTGTCCAGTGGTTTTCGATTTCGATACACGCACAAATGTATATATGAAGAATAAAAGTGCCATCACTGCATATTTGACAACCACCATACGACATACCTAGGCCCGCATTACTAACGACTGTATTCCAATACTACTTCTTCTCGCGCTTCGTCAGTAGTACCAGTGGCGTTCTTATCACGCTATCATCGGTATCGGCTGGCCGTCAGTGGTGAATGTTAAGAACGGCATAAAATCGAACGAAAGGAACTATTACTTTATAACCGGCCCTAGAAGCACTTTCTTACGTGCTAAATATGGTTGGGAGAAAGAACCTCGAGGACGTGTTGGTCTGGTACCTCATAGTTTAAGCTGGAGGGAATCTGACCTACGAGTAGCTTAGGTCTTCATAGCTTTAGTGCAATACACATCCATTGTGAACTGACCAAGAATCAAGTCACAGATGAGTGATCGGGTCTTTTCTCTTTTGCTTTATCGATCCTGCTCCCTTGTCACTTTCAGTTTTCCAGTTGTTGTTAGATTGATTCGTGATGATGATTGATTCGTCACAATGTTACGCTAAGACAATGAAATACGCCGTATAGTGTAGGGCTCGAGATTAATTTTGACCACCAGGGACCGCGATTTTGTAGTGATGACTCCCGCTCTATTTATATGCCGCTCTTTATCGTTCGTTGTTCACGGTCGGCTGATCCCATCGCGGGCGGATTCGCGTCTCTCTTATGACTGACGAAGCGTGAAACGAAATAGAATAGAAATAAAATCCTTGTGATGGATAGTAGGTGCAAAGCCTTCAGCCACGGTCGTTGTAGTGCCAAATAAGGCTACGTTTCTCACCGTGCTACAATACGTCATACCCGAAGGCAGCACTATTTTTACAGTGATGCGTCCAGGTGGGACCCCTGTGGTCCTTTTGAGCTGAATTCGCCGAACGACAAGCGTCACAGACGTGTGGCGCCTGTGGGAAGGAGAGCGTCTTCGTGTGTCTGCGGTAATGGTGAAGCTTTGTTCTTGAGTTGAACAACTTCACTCCCAACGTTAAGTCAGCGTTCGTTTTGACGAAGTCACGCAGGTGCGAGAAGACGGCCACGTTGTTCTCACGTTTCCAAGTGCTGCAAGCTTCCGGTTCATCGGGCGAACGGGACAAAGTTTCAGAACGCTACAGCCTCACGTGCTTGCCGCCATTGGCGGCTATCTTCACGCTTGCCGTCTCTGCGGTTGTGCATGGACCTCTTCTCTCGTATCGACGCCGCTTTTTTTGTATGCGTGTCTCAGTCTCCTGGGGATATCGTATGACTAGCGCGTCGAGGTTTTCGCCTTCTGGCTGTGGTGCGTAGACAGAGCGCTATCTGTATCTTGACGACTCCTTTCTTCTCTCTTCTTTTCTTCGAGAGTCCAGATAACTGCTTCGGGATTTTAGGTGGGAATTTGACGATGCAATAGCGACGAAGCGGTGCACTGGTAGCACTTCTTTGAGATAAGGGTGCACGTCGTCCAGAGAGTCCCAAAACGAGTCTCAGTGGTCGAGACCGGACGCGACGAGGCATCGGGCACGCGCCGCTGTAGCCTCGGTAACTTTAGGAACCACTATACAAGCGTGCTGCTGTTCGTGTTTCTCACTCGGGCGACCGAGTCGCGCTGCCAACTATACAGTGAAGCAGCGCGCCGGCTAGGAACGCACGTGCGCTGAGCAGCTTCATTTTATTCTTTGAGATTAGGCTGACCGAGGTTACTATTAACCCTTCATGCACTAAATAGCCTGTTTTTTTTTATTTTGCAGCAGTTAGCTCTCCGATGTCGTGGTTTGCAGTATAGCGTGTCTTTTGAATTAAAAGTATAAAGAAGGCTAAGCGGAAGGTTGACACGTTCGTTGCAGTTATGGTCTGCATAGCGAACTTGAGCGTAGGCATAATAAGAATTCAGTCATGTACGGAGGATGCTCGAAACGAAAAGATTTTATGTCTCCAGCCCCACTCGGAGTGCCACGTTCTCAGTAGGAAAAACCTTGGGCGTTTAATTCCTGCATATCTTGAACAGCTACGACGGATGGCGCATCACATTATTCTTCTCACGGCCCTGTGCCGAAGTGCTGCTCAAGCAGCAGCACCTTACAGCGAGCCCGTATTTGGCGCTGAATATGATGTGTCGCGCAGGTCTATGACAAGGCGACAGTATCGCTTGTATATACAGCACAAAAGGAGAACGAAAACAAATGCTATCAACACTACAGCAGCAGTTCTCATTCTAGTCCTTTCCTTCGTCCCTTCTCTCTCTCTCTCTCTCTCTCTCTCTCTCTCTCTCTCTCTCTCTCTCTTTCTAGTACGATGGGGGCGAAACGCGAAAACACCCGTGGCACTTAGATTTAGGTGCACGTTAAAGAACCCTAAGTGTTCCAAATTTCCGGAGCCCCCCCTACGGCGTGCCTCATAATTAGAAAGTGGTTTTGGCATGTAAAACCCCGTAATTTTTGTTTTCATTCTAGTAGCGCTTGCACGGCACCTACCCTTCACTCGCTATTACAAAATACTGTTGCGGCTTACACACTCTTAAACGAATGTACAGCCTTTGGGGTGTATATTTGCCACACAACGATAGTCGTCGATCATCTGTCTTGCTTGCGTTTCCTTCCTTGCAAACGCTGCGCTCGCTACTTTCCTGTCGACAATGCTCTGTCATGCTGATAACGGGCATGCCGTTCGTGACTTGGAAGTGCTGGGCTCGCCGCGTTAAAGAAACGACATGCGGACAAGACAGATGAGGATTATTGTTGTGTGGCAAAACGGCGTAATTTTGCATAAGAGTGCACTCTAAAAAAATTTTACACCCTTTGGGTTGTATTTTGTCCCCAAACAATAATCGTCATCTGTCTTGCCCGCATTTCCTTTCTTTAACGCTGCGACCCCGGCACTTCCTAGTCACGAATGGTTTGCGCGTTTTCAGCTTGACACAGCATTCTCGACAGGAAAGTAGCGATCGCCGAATTTTCAAGAGAGGAAACGCAAGCAAGGCAGATTACGATTATTATTGGGGCTAAGATAAGTCCCAAATGGTGTAAAGCTTTTTTTAGAGTGTAGGGTGGGGCGTTAGGGCAATGAATCCACCAAGCCCATCGACGAATACGTCAAGTAGTATAAATGAAGGAAAAGGGGTCTATTGGCTTAGTTACACAGCTCCAGTAACGGAAGCCCACTCCATACAGGAGCAAGTTAAACGTCCGAGCTCACATCAGGACCATCTGTCCTCTGCCTAGGCGAGTCGACTAGTGAATCTGAAGACTGTCCAGCAGCAAATCACAATCGTCGAATCCGTTGCGATACCACGCCCGTGCTATCGCAACGCTCCGCAGTAACACGGCCTCCGAAGCCCGATGGTATGTAACATGCGGCAGGATAGCAACCTGCGAATCCAAGGTCGCCGTCGTTGTTCGGTAGCATTTGATGCCCCCCCTCCCCCCCCCCCTCATCATTAGTTCAAGCTGTCGGGTAGCGGTGGGGTTAGTGGCATTTTGTGGACCTGTCACCAGTCGGTGTCCCCGCTGCGTTAACGTCTGGATAGGTGCTGATAGATGGGTGGGAGTTTGCCTCGTGGCAAACGTCCAATTAACGCCTTTGTGGTGTTGAGACGTAAGAAACACCTCTCGGCGATCGTTCTTGTTGTGATGGCTGATGTCACACGGCAGCTCGAGGGCCCACCCCTCGCTTCGTTATGTCCACCACCCTGGGAATACACAGGCGCGTGCGCACACACACACACACACACACACACACACACACACACACACACACACACACACACACACACACACACACACACACACACACACACACACACACACACACACACACACACACACACACACACACACACACACACGCGCGCACGCACGCACACACGCACTCTCTCTCTCTCTCTCTCTCTCTCTCTCTCTCTCTCTCTCTCTCTCTCGTCGGCGTGCACGAGCGACACCCTTACCAGACGCTATGATCCCCGCATCGCTTTGCAATATTGTACCACTCTCTCTGTCTCTCCTTTCTAGCCGGGGTCAGCTCTCGATAAGACAGAAATAGGTTGCCTAACTCAGTAACATCGCTAGCGATATTACTCTGAGTGCGTTGCTTAAGATCCCCGGCTCAGCCTGTCTGCTTTCTTATTCCGGCCAAATGCGACCATCTCATCCGTCTTCCGTTTGTTTCCGACATTTGCTTCTGCCATGCAAGAGGGCAATGGTCGCTCTCGACTTGAATATCGCATCCTAGCTTTTGAATTGCCCATACTATGCACAAACACTCTTTTTCCCAGGTGCTAAACGCCTCTTCTCGCGGTGTCAGTTTTCCACTGAGGTACAACACAGGATGCTCTTCTCCGCGTTCACTTAGTTGGGCAAGTACGACACCTAGACCACGGTTGCCGGCGTCACACCAGAGAATGCCTTCTCTGCAGAAGTCTGGCGAGACAAGCACAGGTCGCTGACGAGCTTCTCCTGTGGGCGTTGTGACTTCACTGGCTGCAGGGCCGCTCGTGAGTCAGAGACTGAGCATTTTGGTCCAGAGTATAATCAGCTAATTCGGTGGCTAAAGGTCAAGTACCGCACCTAGCGTGGCACAGATGGCACCTGCTCACTGACGGAATGTAACACCAGTTGCAGATGATGTAGATGACAGAGCCATCTGTGCAGATGTGACAGTGAGCACTGCAGCGGTTGTTAATGTGAACAAGAGCAGAATGTATTATTGATGGCCCAGTAATACTTCTTTCACTCTTGAACACAGGTACGGGGTGGCGATCGGCCAAGAAGAGAGTTGCCACGCTGATTCCGTCCGCAGATAAGGAATCTCGGTGGGAGTATGTTGCGTACCTCAGGACCGCGCAGCTGGAGTCTAGTGACTGGCCTGGCACTCGCAGCAGAACGCACGCGAGCTCGAAGAAGCTCCGGTATTTTCAGTTGTCGCAATAAAGTGAGAGCAACTGAAGGTGGCAGCGTCGCGCCACAAAGTGCGTTGTGAACAACGTGGTGACGAAAGCATAACTCCACGTTTTGGCTTGAATACGAGCGGTTTGATAAGCACAGCGTTACTTCTGCCAGAATACGTGTACCCAGTTTTAAAACAAGGGCGGTCTCGCAATTTTAAATCTACGCTTCCTTAGTGTGAAACAAAATTCATCACGCAAACTGTTAACTGGAACAGCAGTGCATTTCACGGCATATTTTGAGTCCACATTATTCGAAACTGGTGCAATGCACAGAGCTTATATAGCAAAAGCTTATGCCTTGAGTACTGGCTCACTCCAATTCTGTAAGCACAATGTGTCCCACAGTGAACATATTAAAAAATTATTAGTGTATCTATTATTCATAATTGTATTGGTCATTTATCACGCAATTATGTCTGAGACTGTTTGAAGTTTTGTCAGCAAGAATTTTCATCTTGACTCGATTCCCCAATTTTTCACAAATGTCACAGAAACACACGGTGTAATCATCATACGTAAAGCTTTGAGAATAGGAGAAATAGCTCGACCGGCCAAAACCTGCTACGGCTGTGCTGTGCCAATTAGTTGATCGATTTGGTATTATAACGTAAACGTTGACGGTGCCTGTCAGTCTTCCCTCTTTCGAAGTCCGATCACTTTCCCCGCTATTGATTTGTGCTGGAGGGACGCAATAGAAGAGGGGGGCGCCAACTCTTTAAGTCTATTCCTTCGTTATTCATACACCGGAATTGATTCCGTTTGGGCCCGTACCAACATCCTTAGCATCATTACGGCTTCAAAAGCGCCGCTACTGCGCCATACACCTTCGCGCTCAAGTGGCAGAGGTTGGCGTCGCGTAGTAATTTAAAGCGCTCGAGCCACAGATGCAGATGATACGGAACGAATGATCGATGGCAAGATCTCAAGTGCGAAGCGAGGCTAGGCTATTGGAACCTGTTTCGTTCAGGTCTTCAAATGCGCCGTTATATTAATTAGTAGCTGCGGGTTACGGACGGCGATAGAGCGGTGCCAAATCGGGGGCAGGTCTCACAGGGCCGCCCAGAGGCCGTTGAACGCTCGGACACCGCGGCCGCATAGCTCACGGGGACGCGAAAGAGGGTCCTCGCCCGAGGCGCTCGTGCGGCCGATGTGCATCGCGGTCCCCGCCCTGCGCGAGACCTTCCGGGCCCGCGGTCGCCACAAGTTCGACCGACTGCCTCGATGGCGCGATACGACGACCAACGCGATTGCACAACCACGTCGACCGGCCGGGCGGGAAGCTCGGCGGGGATCGCACGATAGCGGGCCCTATATCTTTATGATAGATTGCCTCGACACCTCGTATCACTGTGCGTCTTTTGGCATCTCCGCCTGGTCTCGGGCGCCTGTCTCTCGCGGCCTCGGCGTGGAAGCGGTCGTGCACGCGTCTTTGCTGACGCTTCGACAGGGCTCGTGCTGGGCGCCACGCGCGTCGGCAAACGGCGAATGACGGCGTGAAAAAACAGAAGGGCGGCCACCGATTGCACAGTCGCGCTGGACGAGGAACCACTGATCTCGCAGTATGCCTGCCTATACGAGAGAATTGTTAGTGCCGCTCGAGGTGGTAGGGTGTACTGGACAGAGGAAGCGAACAAAGTGTATACCGCCTGTACCGAGTGTGTTTGCTTAATTGCGTGTAGCGCATAGCGCAAGTCTTGTGGTGGATTGCCTGAAGAACCGGGCATTATTTGCAAGACTAATCGCGATGTCCATGCTGCAATGGTGGTGTACCCACTAGGATCTTAAAAGGCAATATTGACATTCTCTGCAGTCCCGTATGACACGTATTCAACCTGGCGTTTGCTTCCAGCACGTGCCCAGATATATTGAAAACAGCCAAAGTCGTTCTCTCCCGTATACAAGTTCCGGAGATTCGAACCAATCAGAGAAGGATAGACAAATTTCTGTTCTGAGTGTGATGAACAGTTTTGAAAAAACAAATTCCCAAGAGATTGAAGCGATTTCTGAACGAAAACAATGTAATTTGCCTGCAGCAGCATGGCTTTCTTCTGTCCAGATCGACATCTGCTGCAGTCTCAACACTTTCGCAACTAATAAATTCTGCGCTTCATAAAAATAAACTAAGTACAGGAATATTTTTGGATATAAAAGATTCATTTGATACCGTCTCTCACTATATACTATTACATAAACGGGATAGTTATGGTGTTACAAATAACTCCCTCGAATTTTTTTTCCAGCTATTTATTCTCACGGAAACAAATGGACATTTTAATGATCCTCCCTAATGCTGTTCAGAACTCAAACGTACTAATCTATGCAGATGACACGGCTTTTTTTATTTACAGGAGACACACTCTTTGCATTACAAACAGATGTGATAGCCGAGTTATGAAGATTTTCCTCGCGGTTTTTCGAAAACAAATTAAGTTTAAATAGTAATGAGACCAAATATGTAGCTTTTCGATGGAGGAGACAGAATGTTGACACTAGTCAAATAAATATTACGTTATTAGCCTACTCCAAGGAGTTGATTCGTTTATATATCTGGGCCTCATATTTGACCAACATATACACTGGGGAGCACATATTCATAATCTATTCAAGAAGGTCGCACACGGTTGTTACTCCCTAATTAAAGCAAAGCAATATTTCCCTCGTGAGGTACTCAAATTCCTTTACAGTGCATTTTGCCGTGACCATACTAGTTATTGTTCAGAACCATGGGGCGTGACTTAAATGGCATACTTGCATCCTTTACCGAAACTACAAAGAAAGGGCCCTGAATATAATTAGCACTTCAAATTACACCAGTGATATGTTTAATGATATTTTCCAAACACAACATATGTTATCGGTTAAGGCACTCTGCAATCATAAAATCTCAATTTTAGTGAATAATATTTTGGGCGCTAACTTTCCTGTTCGTCGAAATGCCTTTTCTTTTTCCTGCTCGCAGTACTAGACATGCTTTAAAAGGCAACCTCAACTTGCCAAAGTATTACAATTTATACGACGAAAGGGTAATTCTGAAATTTTTTACCCTAGAGGTTAAAACCGCACGTAATTTCAAGCAGTGTATACCCAATTCTTTTTTCTTAATAACCAGCATTTCTAACTTACTTGCATTGATTAATTAGGCGTATTTTGGAATATTTCTTGTCTGATATATATTATTATGTGTGACGTGTGTGTTACGAAACTAACGTTCCCTTGCTATCGATCGAGATATCTGTATCATCATAATTATGTGAAGAAAGGTAAAGCTCTTGCATTTGAAGAAAAAAATTAAGAAGAGACACTGATTCACTTTTTGGTGATTCACGTTGGGATACATGTTGACAGTGAAGCCCAGCAGTGGTGAATGCATGTTGCCGAGGCGACATCCAAAGACTAGAGCCGCGTTCGAGATGTCCGTTCTAAATGTGTGCAACGCCTTGTGTGTGAGGCGCAGTTTGCGTGGACAACGGGTGTAATCCCAATGTACCGACGGATAGCGATCGGAGGCTGTACGCTGCTTGGCAGGTAGTGTCAACGGCATTATTAAAAGCGGAGCTGTAAAGCTTTTCGCAGTTCCGTCTCGTGCCGACAGAAAACTCGGCCCAGCTGCGCGTCGCCGAGCCACGCAGCCTCCTCGCATCGCACACGCGCGGATGCGACGCTGTCTCGCCGCGGCACGCCTTCGCCAGCAGAAGAGAAGCAAGTGTACGCGTAGCCGTGACGTCACTGACATGTTAGAAAGCTCTGACCAGCCGGCGCGCCGCCAGACGTATCGCCTCTCTCGTCTGGTGAACGCGCGTGCGCACCTACGCAAACATCTCTCAAGGAAGAGCACAACTCTCTCTTCCCTAATAGATCCCAGCGATGGTAGCATAGTCGATTCACCAGATGGAGTTCTTGCACTGGCGAGGCAGTTTTACATGACCTTGTATGCCGAACCAGCTGCCTCTCCAACTGTGTTTCCTTTTGCTTCGCCAGCTGAGCCGCCGCAAGTGTGCGACTCAGCCATAGATGAGGACGAGCTTTTTTCGGCATTGAAGTCTATGAAGCATAATCGCAGTCCAGGATCCGATGGTCTGACAGTCCAATTTTATGTTAAATTTTGGACACTGTTAGGGAAGCCGTTCACATCACTGGTGAACCGGCTACTCAGTGAAGGGACTTTGTCAGCGTCTCAACGAGAGGGGTTAATCACTCTCCTTTGTAAGGACGAGTCGAGGAGCTCCGATCTGAGAGCATGGCGTTCAATCACACTTCTGAACTGCGATTATAAGCTCATAGCAAAGTGCCTGTGTATGCGACTCACGCCAGTGCTCAGCACTGTTTTGGGTCCATACCAGGCATGTTGTGTCCAGGGGCGCTCTACTCAGCTTCACGGTATAGCACTAAGGGACCTTCTCCTGTGGGCAAATACCAGGAAACTTCCAGGTATTCTTTGCTCCTTCGATCAGGAGAAGGCTTTCGATATCATTAGCCATGGGTACCTTTTCCGTGTTTTGGAAGAGGCTGGTTTTAGTGTGGGTTTTAGACAGATGGTTCAAGCTTTGTATTCTCGACCGACTTCTGCTGTTCTCATACGAGACCGCCTCTCGGAGGCGTTCATTGTGGGACGTGGTGTGCGACAGGGGGACCCGCTCTCACCTGCCCTCTACGCACTCGCTTTTGAACCGCTTCTGCAGAGGTTGTCTTGTGGCAGCAGAATTGGCAGGTTCCTACTTCCACGAGGTTCCCCCCCGGTTGCACTCTTTGCCTATGCAGACGACTTGTCCATTGTCGTCCCGGACGAAGCATCAGCTTGCGGCGTCCTGGAGGTCATGGACAGTTACTGCGGGGCGAGCGGTGCAAGGTTGAATAGGTCGAAAAGTGCAGCAATGTACTTGAACTCCACTCCTTCCAGTCCGCAGCCCGTTCATGGTCTCCCCGTGAAAACGCGGCTGCGCATTCTAGGCTTCCAGTTCGAACCAGACGGTCTCTCTCCCGAAAACTGGCAACAGGCTAAGGAAAAGCTTGAAGCCAGGGTTCGGGAATTCAGCGCGTTGTCATGCCCATTGACTGCTCGAGCGACAATCCTTCGCTCACTTCTGTTTTCCTTTCTGACGTATGTGGCGTGTGTGTCTCCTATTTCAACCCGAACCAAGCTTATCTTGGAGAGGGTCTTGTTTCGCTTCCTCTGGAAGGGTACAACTGGTTGTGTAGCTAGGCGGGTGCTCAAGTTTCCCAGGGACAAGGGAGGACTCGGAATTCCCGACCTGGGCATCGTGGCTACTGCACTACACGTCAGGTGGACCCAGGTTGCTCTTAACTCGGATATGCTCCTAACTCGAAGCTTAACTTCCTTCTTTCTTAGCACCCGACTCCGCTTGTTTTCGCAGAGCACATTTTCCCACTGTGTGCCTCGCTCATGTTCCCCGTCCACCATTTATGCGGCGGCTGCCAACTCTTTGGTAAGCCTCCGCAAGGTTCACCCCGGCATCGACGTAGTTTCAACTCCACTCCGAGAGTTAGTGGATATCCTCGCCCCCGGACTCCCCCCACATTGCCAAAGGTACGACCTGTCGATTCACAGGCCAAACTGGAAGCTCATCACGGCCGGTTTCCTCGACGCCAGGCGAGCCACCTTTATGTACCGCCTGGCGCGAGGGTGCCTGCCGTTGAGCTACAGGCCCTTCACAGCCATCCCGGCTCGTGGAGTGTGTCCTTTCTGTGGCGCTCGTGAGGACTCAGTTCATATCTTTACGCAGTGTTTGCTTCCTGCAGCTCTTCTCCAAAGAGTTGCTAGTCTATTTAGGCTCCCAGGCGTTCCTTATGAGACAGTCCGATTTTTGCACCCTTTGCCCAATCAGGCGATCAACCAGTTCGTGCTTCTCCTCGCCGAGTGCTCATACCAAGTTTGGCTGGCACGCTGCGATGCAATTTTCGGGGGTCGGGCACCGGGCCTTCACGAAGTGCTTGCGAAAGCACGGAAGGAGGTCTGGTTCCACCTCACCCGGGAGCGGCACCGCTTGGGCGAGAAGAAGTTTCTCGAAGTGTGGGCCCGTCCTGCCGTGATTTTTGACGAGTCAGGTGGAAAGCTATCCATTAAGTTATGATGCATGCTCCAAAGGTCGCACGACTCGGCCGTGTGCGCCAGTCGATCTACGGGGTTTTGTTTGGCTCAGTGGAACCCAGAGCTGGAACCGGTGGTGGCGCACCCTCATGTGGTCGCGCTGCTCCGCGGACGGCTTTGGTGGTCTCCATGGTTGTATGCCTCGACCTCTTTTGCGTCAGGGCAGTCCGAGGGTCAGTCAGGCTTGTGCCCTGCAAGGCCGACATGGCTGTTTGTGTGTTGAGTGCAGTCCCTCAGTTGGGCTGCACCACAACAGCCCCCTTGTCCGGGAAGGACCGTTGGCCCGAACCAAGTCCCCCCACCCAGTCAACCCGGGTTGTGGGGGAGCACCGGGGTCAATGTATCGAATGATGCTGGTTTGATGAGTACATGAAAGCTCTGGGACGCGGCGCCTCTGGCTGCAAAGTCCTCTTCCCATCTGACAACGGTGCGCAGCTACCCTGGGGTGACCGAAGAAGGGCGAGACCCCCGAGGAACAAGCCGCCTACGAGGAAGCGCGGCTCAGCGGGACTACGATCGACGAAGGAGAGCCGATCCTGCCCATCGCGCCGAGGTCGCCGCCGACAAACGCCGTCGCCGAGCCGAGGATACCGAGTTTCGGGCCAGAGACAACGAACGCTGCCGACTGAATGCTCGGCGCCGCCGAGCAAAATCTAGCAATACCTAGTATAAACCTACCCGAGCCATGTATAACCTCGCAAAGCTTAGCAAAACCTACCAACACTTAGCAAAAGCCGCAACTAGCTCCGCTGTGGTCCAGCCTTGCACCACTAGTGCAAAGTGCCCGCATTTTTTTGGCAGCATGCTTGCCTGTATGTGGGCCAGATGCACATTGTTCATTGTTGTGCACATAAGCTGCAATAGACACGGTTATGCTAAGTTCTTTTTGTTCTGTAAACATTTGCAAGTCTTTGTCCTACTGGTTTATTACTTATTCACGGTGTGTTATTTGAATAAATAGTATGAACAATTGGCGACCTGCTAAGTGACTCCGTAAGTATTGGACAACCATTCATAATTACGTCGACGGCTTCATTAAGAGCTCCAACGAATCCTGACAGAAGCGTTTCCATGAGAGTTCCCGTGTTATAGACAACAAAAAATATTAAACATGATATTTGTGTGTTTGAGTTTTGACCGAATTCGCAAAACCTTCTCCTCGCGCTCTTAAGTGTGTAAAGCAAAGACGACGCACGTGACGTGATGGATTTTAGTTGTACTTCGGCAGCTTATGTTAGAATGAAACAACTCAGTGCGAAAAGTGACGTTTTCTTTAAAGGCCTATCACTTTTCTCAAGCTTAGGTGAGAGCTGGAGGATACGCGTGCCGAAGGTTATCTGGAGCCGTGTTCAGTAAAGGCTCATTACACTAGGCCAACACGACGCCGATTTCGGTCTGCCGACTGTCGGCCGAAACCTCGGCGTTGGTGCAGTGTGACAGAGGCGCCGACACGAAGGAAAAAACGCTGTCGCCGACAGTCGGCAGAGCGAAGTCGGTGTCCTGTTGGCCTAGTGTAAATGAGCCGTAACGAATCTTTTAATTTTTTATTATCTGTATCATCCGTCGTGACAAGAGGCCGATCGTACCAATAACGGCACCGCCGCGACGTCCGGTCCAATGAGAAAGGCAGAACGGAATGGAAAATAGAATGGCCGCTGCATATTGCGGAGACTAATCTCAAACAGCCCTAGACTCGAGGCTCACCTTCCACTCCACCGAGTGAAGCACTGCGCCGCCCGAGGAAGACGCGACACGTCTCGTGAATTGCGGTGCAATGTCAATGAACTGCAGTGACCACTTCTGTCGAGCGGTAGCTTTGCCGTGCACTTTCTTATGTCGAGGTGGTGTGCTGAGTGGAGGAATATTCGAGAATAACTGTTGTCACTGTGAGCAAGCAAGGACTGATAAACAACCTAAGCAGACACCGTATATAGTGAGTGCTGTGTTGAGTATGCGTGACGTTTTGCGAACATGTGCTGCCAACGTGACAGCGTGGTTTACCTACATTACTAGTGTTCTGCTTGCCTTAATGTTCTTTTTACCTGCGGCGGTGGTGGCCATGGCGTCGCGCTGTTGAGCCCGAGGTCTCGAGCTCGATTCCCGGCCATGGCGGTCGCATTTCGATGGGGGTGAAATGTAAAAGCGCTCGTGAACTTATATTTTGGTGGACGTTAAGGAATCCCAGGTGGTCAAAATTAATCTGCAGTAACCCACTACGGGCGCGCCCTACAATCAGATCGTTGTTTCCGTGCAGAATTAAGTTTCGATGTTAGTTTGCAGCGCAGTTAACCTCTCGACCAGGGACGGACGGGTTAGCCGTGCGACAGGTGACGAAGTTGCTGCTGCATGCACCAGCATACAGGCCACGTTTCGTGGTAGCCTGGTCGTGCCATTAGCGACCGGCAGCTCGAGCTAATAACGCAGTGTTGGCTGACGATCGCTGTCAAAATCTCCGGTATACGCCGGCAAGTCGCAGGGTACTTCACCGATCCGGTGGAGCGCTATTGTATAGTGCGCTTCTTGCGGAAACGAACGCTCAGACCCATTTGCGCTGTGTTGTGCACTAGACTATGTCGGCGCATCGTCGAGAAGGAGGCGGGGCACTCTGCTGCGGGATATTGGTGCGTCTCTTAGCGACATCTCTCGACGTATAGGCTTCGATCTCGGCTGCAACGGGCGCGCGCGATTAGGATCGCGGAAGAGGGAGAGGGGCAGAGGCGCTCTTTATCGCGGTACGCACGCCGGAGAACGAGCGGAGCGGCGCAAATGTGCCTTGTTGATGAGATAAGAGACCGGCGGGAAGGGGCAGCGTCGCTCGTTGCACCGCAATCGCGCTCGGTCGATCTCGCGGCGCGATCGATGCGCGCCGCGAGCTGCCAAGTTCGCGTCGCGATTCCCCGCCGCCTGTCCCGCCGTCGGGTCGGTGCCGCATTCCCGCGCGGCGCAGTCGACGAGCCTAGCGTAAAGCCCAGCGATCGCCAACACCGGCCTGTATCTCTGTGCCTTTGTGCTTGCAGTTTCTGGGGCAGGCGGAGGGAGGAGGGGATGGCACACGGGAACCGGTAGCGCGCGCATGTATGGGTGCCAACTGCGACGATGCGGCATTCGAGGTGGGGGGTGAAGGCGTCTTTTATGTAGCTGTTTACCGTGAAATGCTCTGCATAGCGGTGGTAGTCGTGACGGCGAAATATGAGCGGCCGTGGAGGCTGCAAGTTTCGTTGAAGATGAAATTATATATATATATATATATATATATATATATATATATATATATATATATATATATATATATATATATATATATATATATCATACAGAATAACGCTTTCGCGAATCACGCTCGTCGTCACGCCAAACGCCACTATACGGAGGTCACCAGATTGCCATCGAGTGAAATGCGTTCGCCTTATATGAATCGGCACGAACACACTTGAATGTCTCCCTTCTCAGGCGTTCAAGCTACTCGAATGATGCATGCCTCGATAAGAAGGGCAGTGTTTATTGCGTTCATCGGCAAGTGGTTCGCATCTTTTGTCACGTGCATGGGCACTAAAATAACTCTAGAGTGGTCGCGTTTAGTCCGAGGTTAATAGCACGTGTTTTTTCTGTGCTACTAATCTGCCCAAAACTAACCTAACTTAGGCTCGTTTTGGGCAGGTGTTTTATTTTTCTCCGATATTGGCGCACGTAGATCATTGTTATATTATTATTATTATTATTTCAGAACGTTCCCCTTTTCCCATGTATTCATTTTATTTCACGGTTTTGTAGCACCTATATATGAAGGCGTATGGATGACTCCAACGGTGCATTGCGGACAGCTTGTCAACTCCACTGCCCACTTGGTTCAATGCAGCTATAATGTAGCTGTGTCTGACGCTCGGAGCACAATGCTGTTCAGATAGAATCGTGTGCGCGGCAGCAGACTGTTTTGAGCTCACAGTCGATTGCAAGCGTGGCCACTGGGATTTACAGCGCTCCGCATCGCGAGCGCTTTGTACGAGTATTATTTTGGTTGCATTGCATGCACCAACCTACTGCCTACAGTGTTGCATCGCTGCATTTCCGAAGCGTAATCGAACGACAACAATTCAGTTGCTATGATTGACACGACCGCCGATATATATATATATATATATATATATATATATATATATATATATATATATATATATATATATATATATTGGATATAGCCGGTTAGCGGGCATCCATACACTTTCTTTTTCTTGTTTCTATCTCCTCCTTGCTAAAATGTAGGCAGGTATTGGGCCCCTCTCGGTGGCAGTTGCGAGACTGCTACCTCCCTATTTCCCTCTTTATACAGAATAAATCACACCGTGCACCCACCAATTTTTTTATTGCGAGAGCAATGATAAGGACACAAAACGGGAATTTCCGCCATCGCCTGTCGGCGTCGCTGTGAGATTCCATATAAAATCCAAGTGCGATAAAATCATGTCGCGCCCCGTGCACCGTATGCTGTATATAGGTGAGAGGATAAGCCAGAAGGATGGAGTGATGGCTTGGGGCGCGATTGTAGATCTTTGTTCGATATGTTTTCTGTTCGGTTGCTGCAACGTCACAAAGTGGGCACTATGCAAAATTTGTGAGAATGGGGCGGAGAGAGCAGCCAACCGGCAAGCGGTGAACTTCCCGGAAGTTTGTCATCTGCTTGCACACAGTGTACTACAAAATGAACTATTTCTCGTCTTCTTATGAATGAAATTCTTATATAAAAATGTATTTTTCCTTCTCAAGCTTAAACGTGGTCTCAAATAGTAATACGTATGACTACTACAATTTATAACTGTTAGTTTGCCTGCGTGGTCCCTATAGGTGGTGTCGCGCACAGCGCGGAAAAATGAAGAACCGACGGGAACAGTGGCGCACATTTCAAAAGGCAACAGAAACATTCCACAGCTCGCTGGTACCCGACGACGGGGTCGAGTGTGTGATGGGGACGAGCGTATGATCACAACTCCCGTCGCGTTCGGCTCCTAGCAGACGACGTGCTCGGTTGCAAGATGATTGGCAGAAGCGTGTCGTCATTTTGACGTCACCAAAAATGTGGCCGCGCCTCGTGGCTGGCGACGTCAGCGCGGCCGAGGCCAATAGCGCGCGCCGGTAACGGAACGAACGCGCCGAACAACGATCTCCGATCGCGCCCTTGGCTCGCCCAGTTTTATGCGCGAAAGGGGGGGAGGGTAAGGCTTAGCCAACGCATCCTATAGATAGCAGGCCTGTGCACTCTGCTTTATGATGCCATGCTACTTGGGCCGAAATCCCCACTGTCAAGACCGGCCTTATAAAAGCGATGACGTTAAAATCATCGCGGCTTACTTGCGAGAGAGAGTGTCAATCATTCGAGTATGGTTACTTACACTCTCCGAAACGGAACCTTGGGATGGGGCGATAACAAACCCACCCCGCGTGCACTTATGGATGGTTCGACTGCTGACCGGCGATAAGGTCTATACGCCTGATGATCGACCGTGGACCCGAGGCATGAGACGAGAGGTGACGTGAAAACAAACACTCTGTTTAATAAAGTAAAAATCATACCAGGGACATGATAAAAATAGAATGAGCCAACTACACACAGCCGGTGCAAATCTTCGCTGAAGGCTTTCGGGTCACAAACAACAATCTCTGTCGCGACACGCAACACAAATCCCACCACGTAGGAATTCACAAGAGCCGCGAAATAATAAAAAAGAATACTCGACATAATTAAAAACACACGCGACAATAAGCGCGCCAAACAGTACGCTAAAAGAACATACAAAAATGAACGAGCGATGATTAATTAAATGAAAGATGAAACACGATTTTAAAAAAAAGGTCTGGCGGAAACTTCGGAGAGCAGGTTAGAACACGAGGCTTATCTGCAGCGTGCTCGCCGAGAACCCGATCTGAAGAAGCGTCGGGCTGCTGTTACCTCGCTGACGAAGATCGTGACGGACTTGCACCGTCTGTCGATTTACCGGCGAAGACTCCGGCCTGGGGGTTTCAGCCGGCCGACCACATCGTCAGCTGTGTCTCGGTGCACGGCCACGCCGCTCCGTCTTGTTGCGTTTCGCCTGCGACACGCGGTTTTGCCGGCGCGACTGCGGCGGGGCGGCAGACATTTTGGCCCGTTCGGCATCGCCGCAACGCTCCCCGCCAGGCGTTTCCAGGCGTTTCCAGGCATGTTCCGATGCCACGTGTCTTCATGTGCGTATGTGAGTGTATGTGCCATTGTGCCCGAACCAGGCGATGCGACAGCAGGGGTCACCCTCTCCTTCCAGTCATTGTGCCCGAACCAGGCGATGCGACAGCAGGGGTCACCCTCTCCTTCCATTCATTGTGCCCGAACCAGGCGATGCGACAGCAGGGGTCACCCTCTCCTCCCAGTCTTTGTGCCCGACCGGCGGCGCTACGACAGTGTGCGTCACCATTAGCCCATTGTACAATCACGTGCTCGTCTATTGAGGGGGTTCCTTCTTGCCCTCAACTGCGAGAGTATAAAAACAGCTGCCCCCGGACGCCAAAAGGAGGGCTCCGATTTCTTCTGTTGAGTAAAGTGCTCTCCCGTCTCTCTACTTCGGTCAACCTGACCGCCAACTCTTTGCGATGTTAAAATAAACAAGTTGTTTTGTTGTTACCAGTCGACTCATGCTTTGCCGGGACCTTCGGATGCTTCCAGTTGTACCCCAGGCCGCCAGGCCAACGCTACCCTTGGGGCTTGCGACCCAGGTACAACCACGGGCGTCAGCGCCGAGTTCCCAACAACCGATGCCATCGGTGGGATCCAAACATCTGGTTGGCAGCGGTGAGATCGCCTCCGACTTCAAACAACTGTCTGCCAGCGGTGAGATCGCGACAACGGAGGCCAGCAGCGAAGAGATGCAGTTGACTGTATGCTGAGCAGCTCATCGACGATCCGGGAGCAGTGCAACGAGCCCTGTGTGATGACTGGTTGCCTGCAGCGGAACGACTGCGCGGAACTCTTGGCTGCGAGGTTTGGTGAGTGCGGGACTTTCTTCTTCTGAGCTTTGCCAGGCTTTTGTTAGTGTCAGAAACAGAGCTGGTAATTGTGGTTGTCGTTGCTGCCGGGTTAGTTTGCGGCAAGACAATAGTAAGCAGTAGAGAAAGCAGCATTCAGAGCAGCCATGGATTTGAAGTCGTTGCGCAAACCGAAATTGTTGGAGCTTGCAAGAGAGTTGGGTCTGGATGTCTCAGACAAACTAAGAAAACCTGAACTGCTAAAGGCTATTCTTGAGTTAGAGGCTGAGGATGACGAGCTGTGGGAATGCCTTGAGACCATTGAGGAGAGGGAGACTGCAAAAAGACAGGAGCGCGAACTTAAAGAGCAAAAAGAAAAAGAAGAGCGTGAACGTAAAGAACAGAAAGAAAAAGAGGAGCGTGAACGTAAAGAACAGAAAGAGCGAGAGCAACAAGAGCGCGACCGTCAACACGCTTTGGAAATGAAGCGTCTTGAGGTAGAGATTGAACGCGCTCGTAATGGAAGTCAGACACACGGTGCAGGAGAACGCGTATTGTTCAAAATGACTGACCTGATGCGGCCGTTTAAGCTTGGAGAGGACATTGGTTTGTTCCTGGTTAACTTTGAGCGAACGTGCGAGAAGCAGGGGTTCTCTCGGGAAACGTGGCCACAGCGCTTGCTCACTTTGTTACCCGGCGAGGCGGCCGACGTAGTCGCTTGCTTGGATAGAGAGGAGGCAGAGGATTTCGACACAGTGAAATGTAGTCTTCTAAAAAAGTACCGGCTGTCAGCGGAGGCGTTCCGTCGGAAGTTTCGGGAAAATGAGAAAGGCAAGAATGAGTCATATACAGAGTTTGCGTACAGGCTTATGTCAAACATGCAGGAGTGGCTCAAAGAAGAGAAAGCGTTTGGTGACCACGAGAAAGTTCTGCAGTGTTTCGGGCTAGAACAGTTTTATAGTCGGTTACCGGAGAACGTGCGGTACTGGGTCTTGGATAGGCCAGACGTTTGTGCGGTGGCTAAAGCCGCTGAGCTAGCCGAGGAGTTTGTGACGCGTCGGGCTCGCGGAGCTAAGGACGGTCAAAAGGGTGAATTTGGCTCGAAGTTTGAGAGGCCGAAGTTCACACCCATGAGAGCAAAGGGGAACACGCGTAGTGAGGATGCGAGTGAAAGCAGTCCGACCAAACGTAAAGAGACGGCGGCAGCCAAACGCAGAAAGCGGTTCGAGATGAGGCGAGCGCGCGTTTGTTATACGTGCCAGAAGCCGGGTCACTTTTCGGCGCAGTGTCCGGAAACAACACCAAAAGTTGTGTTTTTTTCAATAGGCAGCACTGACGAGAACGTGAAGCTTCTCGAGCCTTACATGCGAGACCTCCTCGTGAACGGGAAAGAGTGCCGAGTGCTTCGCGATTCCGCAGCTACGATGGATGTAGTTCACCCGTCTTACGTAGAACCCCATATGTTCACGGGCGAGTGCGCATGGATCAAGCAAGCCGTGGAAGCTCATAGCGTGTGTCTGCCAGTAGCAAGGGTGCTTATTGAAGGACCTTTCGGAGCGCTTGAGACGGAGGCGGCAGTGTCATCTATGCTGCCACCCCAGTATCCGTACCTATTTTCAAACAGGTCCGATCACCTCCTGCGCGAGAAGGGGCTTTTGTTTGGTGAAGCTAGTGTTCAGGCCTTAACCAGATCGAAGGTTCGGGAGCTCGCTGCAAAGGCGGTAGTTGCGGGGCCGACGTTATCAAACAACGAAAAAGGGTCAGAGGCGCAGCAAGCTGATATTCAGAGCACGCCCGAACTAAATAAACTTGAGTCTGTAACGTTAAAGGCGCCAGATACTGGAGAGGAAACGCCCGACACGGGAAAGTTAGAAGAGCTATCTACTGATTTGCTCATCGCGCCTACGTCAGACGGACTTAATAGGTTGCTAAAAGTCAGCCGGTCGGCTTTGATAGCCGAGCAAAAAAAGGATGGCAGCCTGGAAAACGTGCGCTGCAATGTCAAAGAAGGTATCGCCAGGAAAACTGCGCGTTTTGTGGAAAGAGGTGGAGTCCTGTACCGGAAGTATCTAGACCGCCGAGGAGTGGAGTTCGATCAGCTGATCGTGCCTCAATGCTATCGTCAGGATCTGTTGCGCTTGTCACACGGGGGTTCGTGGTCCGGACATCTAGGAGTTAAGAAAACTAAGGACCGTCTCTTGCAAGAGTACTATTGGCCAGGGTGTTTTCGGGACGCAGACCATTTCGTGAGGACATGTGACACTTGTCAGCGGGTGGGCAAACCAGGGGACAAATCAAGGGCGCCGTTGAAATTGGTACCTATCATAACGGAGCCTTTTAGACGGCTCGTTATTGATACAGTGGGACCTCTGCCGGTAACAGCCACGGGGTACAGACACATTTTGACTGTGATCTGCCCAGCGACAAAGTTCCCTGAAGCAGTGCCGCTTAAAGAACTCAGCTCAGTTGAGATAGTTAATGCACTACTGTCCATATTTGCGCGAGTTGGTTTCCCTGCGGAAATCCAATCAGATCAGGGCACAGTGTTTACTAGCGCTTTGACGACAGCTTTTCTCGAAAGGTGTGGGGTAAAGCTGTTACACAGCTCAGTGTACCACCCACAGTCGAATTCCGTTGAGAAGCTCCACTCCGTCATGAAGCGCGTGTTGAGAGCGTTGTGTTTTGAACATCGAACTGACTGGGAGCTGTGTCTGCCTGGGGTGATGTTTGCTTTAAGGACCGCGCTGCATGCGGCTACGGGGTTTTCGCCAGCTGAACTGGTGTACGGTCGCTCGCTTCGATCTCCGCTTCGCATGCTTCGAGAATCGTGGGAAGGTAGGGGCGACGACCCAGTCGTGGTGGAGTACGTACTTAAGCTCCTCGAACGCTTAAGAAGGGCACAGGAGTTGTCAGGTGAAGCAATGACAAAGGCCCAGCAGAGGGCCAAGGTTTATTATGATCGGACAGCCAGGGCCCGTCGTTTTGAGGTGGGCGATGAGGTCATGATATTGCGCACATCGCTAAACAACAAACTAGACGTGCAGTGGGAGGGCCCAGCACGAATTGTTCAGAAACTGTCGGACGTTAACTACGTGGTAAGTCTGCCAGGAAAGCGGAAAGCACAGCAAGTTTACCACTGTAATCTGCTCAAACCTTATAGACAAAGGGAAGCAGTGGTGTGCATGATGGTAAACGTTCCTGAAGAGCTTCCGGTCGAGCTTCCGGGACTAGGCTCAGTGACGAACAGGGAAGACACCGGTCAAGTCATTAGTGACCTTATCAGTAAAGCACCGCTGTCGCCCGAGCAGAAAACCGAACTACACCAGCTATTACAAGAGTTTCAAGGTCTGTTCTCTGAGAGGCCTGGTAGGACTTCTGTACTTACTCATGATATAGAACTTACCTCCCCAGAGCCAGTACGATCCAAGGCGTATCGGGTGTCACCCCGCCAGAGCGATATTATGGAGGCTGAGGTAAAGAAAATGCTACAGCTCGGTGTTATTGAGGCAGGTGAGAGTGATTATACCTCCCCTTTGATTTTAGTTGAGGTACCGGGCAAGGAACCTCGTCCTTGCGTCGACTACCGCAGGCTTAATTCCATCACTAAGGATCAAATTTATCCGATCCCTAACATCGAGGAGCGCCTTGAGAAAGTTAGTAGCGCTCAGTTTATTTCCACCCTAGATCTTGTCAGGGGTTATTGGCAGGTTCCACTTACAGAAGAGGCTAGTAGGTATGCGGCGTTCATTTCACCAATGGGAACATTCCGTCCTAAAGTGTTGAGTTTTGGTTTGAAGAACGCGCCATACTGTTTTTCAAGCCTCATGGATAAAGTGTTGCGGGGACAGCAAGAATTCGCTTTACCGTATCTAGACGACGTAGCGATATTCTCCGCATCCTGGTCTGAGCATATGGCACACTTGCGGGCAGTGCTAACCCGCCTGCGCGAAGCGGGCTTGACAGTAAAGGCTCCTAAGTGCCAGTTAGCACAGGCCGAGGTTGTCTACCTCGGTCACGTGATTGGTCAGGGTCGTCGCCGCCCCTCTGAAATAAAAGTGGCCGCTGTGCGAGACTTTCCGCAACCGCGCACCAAGACCGATATTCGGTCGTTCTTGGGTGTCGCCGGCTACTATCAGAGGTACATCCCTAGGTACTCTGATATCGCGGCTCCCCTGACGGATGCTCTAAGAAAGACAGAGCCTCAAACAGTCGTCTGGGACGAGACAAAGGAAAGAGCTTTTAGCACCCTAAAGAGTGCCCTAGCAAACCAGTCTGTGCTACGATCGCCAGACTATACAAAAGGGTTCATTGTTCCGTGCGATGCTAGTGAGCGAGGCATGGGCGTTGTACTGTGCCAACGGGAAAAGGGAGAAGTAGAACACCCCGTCCTGTATGCTAGTCGTAAGCTGACCAGTCGTGAGCAGGCGTATAGCGCCACCGAGAAAGAGTGTGCGTGTCTCGTGTGGGCCGTTCAGAAATTGTCATGCTATCTAGCCGGCTCGAGGTTTATCATTGAGACGGATCACTGCCCTCTCCAATGGCTGCAGACCATCTCTCCCAAAAATGGCCGCCTCCTGCGCTGGAGCCTCGCTTTACAACAATATTCCTTTGAGGTGCGTTACAAAAAGGGGAGTCTCAACGGTAACGCCGATGGCTTAAGTCGAAGCCCCTAACGTAGGAATCAGCCTCAAAATTGTTGGTTACTGATGTTTTTCTTCCTGAGGCAGGATTTTTTTTAACATATTGCTTTTGTTTAGTGTTTTGAAGTGATGATATGCTTTCTAGTGCAATTTTCCAATTTGTGGACGCGTTCTGAGTGATGCTAGACTACTGTAAGGAACTAGGCAGTGGTATAAAAAGGGGAAAGAGCCTGGCAGGGCTTAGTGAGGGTTGTGCCGTGCTTGCTGACTGAGCGGTTGAGTTTCAGCGTAGTTCTAACGCTTGCCGGGAACGAGAACAAAAATGTGAACTCTCCCGAAGTCACTTTGCAGTGTCCCGTGCGAACCTGAACGAGAGAACGAGGCCTTCTCTGTGCGCTGCGCTCAAGAAACGTCGAGGGACGCCCGACTTCGTTTATGAGCATCATCGAGCGACATCCCTCCGGACAGCGGATGCAGTCCCCTGTCCATCGGGATCTCCTTCCCCCGGCGGGGCGGTCTGTTGCGTTTCGCCTGCGACACGCGGTTTTGCCGGCGCGACTGCGGCGGGGCGGCAGACATTTTGGCCCGTTCGGCGTCGCCGCAACGCTCCCCGCCAGGCGTTTCCAGGCGTTTCCAGGCATGTTCCGATGCCACGTGTCTTCATGTGCGTATGTGAGTGTATGTGCCATTGTGCCCGAACCAGGCGATGCGACAGCAGGGGTCACCCTCTCCTTCCAGTCATTGTGCCCGAACCAGGCGATGCGACAGCAGGGGTCACCCTCTCCTTCCAGTCATTGTGCCCGAACCAGGCGATGCGACAGCAGGGGTCACCCTCTCCTCCCAGTCTTTGTGCCCGACCGGCGGCGCTACGACAGTGTGCGTCACCATTAGCCCATTGTACAATCACGTGCTCGTCTATTGAGGGGGTTCCTTCTTGCCCTCAACTGCGAGAGTATAAAAACAGCTGCCCCCGGACGCCAAAAGGAGGGCTCCGATTTCTTCTGTTGAGTAAAGTGCTCTCCCGTCTCTCTACTTCGGTCAACCTGACCGCCAACTCTTTGCGATGTTAAAATAAACAAGTTGTTTTGTTGTTACCAGTCGACTCATGCTTTGCCGGGACCTTCGGATGCTTCCAGTTGTACCCCAGGCCGCCAGGCCAACGCTACCCTTGGGGCTTGCGACCCAGGTACAACCACGGGCGTCAGCGCCGAGTTCCCAACAACCGATGCCATCGGTGGGATCCAAACAGTCTATACTCTGCCTGCTCGCCGCGGCTACGCCGTCGCTCGTCACCCCTTTCGTCGCCGAGCTTTATGTCGTAATTAGTGAAGCGACGGCTACCTGATAAAGCAAAAAAATGGGGCACGAGATTTAAATGCCAGTACTCCTTTCACCCTGTAAACGGGAATAACTCCCGGGTGGGAGTATAATGCTTGTCCTCCAGCGACCCCCCGGTTGGGAGTTTATTATGCTCCGCATGATCGGAGTAGAATTTTTACTCCGTGCGAGCGGAGTTCGTGCGAGGAAGCATGGGAGATTTCTTTAAATTTTATTTTTATCTTTTACTATGCACTCGAAGGAGTTTTTTCGAGGTTCAATGGGAGTATAAAAAGAGGTATCATGTTACTTTGCGTGAAGATTTTTATATGCAGAGGCTACTGCTCAAATTCCGAAATGCACACACAAGACCACGTCAAATTCAAAGAAACAAGTCGATGAAAGCACATAAATCATGACATACATAAACGTTTGAGAAACGCTCAATGCAGAACTATGAAAGACATCCAACGTACACGCGACACACAAGAAACAACGCTGCCAGTGTATATAGCCACGATACTGTGTGCCTCGAAACCGCCTGGCGAAGAGCTGTGCTGTTTTCAGAATTACGACTCACATGCTCGCTCACACGAGACCTGCCTCTCTGAAAGTAACAGAAGACCTTAGTCAACACAAAATTGTTAATTCAGAATAGTAAGAAAAAAAAGTTAATTGCGTAATTTTTCAAAATTAGCATGTAATTCTGTGAGTGCTGAAGCGAGCTGCAGTAAGCAAGAAAACTGTAAGTGCAAGTGTTTCGTGACAAAATTAACTTTGTGCGAAATAGTGGTAGTGTAGCAAGAATTTATTACGTGTGAGCATGACCCGCGGCAGCCGACGTAACACCGAAAAGTGCGTAGTCGTACATTTTCAAGACCGCACTACTTGCTGAACATCCAAGCAACCTTTCTCGGTTGCGAAAAGGAGCTACATCGCTGATGTATCGAGCGAATCCTCACACTCAGAGCTAGTAGGCACGCTTCTAAATCATGCAGTATCTGCAATAGATAATGTTAATGCAATATCGGAAGCAACGACGTGGCCAAATCCGAAATGCGCGACAAAAATTCGATTCACATCGCTCAGCAAGAAGCTTTATTTACAGTGCGGATGTCCTACCGTTTTTCTTGAGCGAGGATATCCGTACACAGATACACAAAAACTGTTGCTTGCACTCCGGTCTTTCTCACTGGCAACAGAGCACCGCAACAAACTTGGAATATGCCATTAATGTGGGACTAGCACGGACGTCGCTCGAACAGTGGCTGCTGTTGCCATAGCTACGCGGTCCCTTCAAACATTACACCGGACTTTGTCAGCATGTGCTCACAAGGACATAAAAGTCGCATTTCACGTACTGAAGAACACAAGCCACGGTCACGCAGCACGAAAACACAGTCAGAAACCTGTGCCGACATCACGAGTCAATGAGCACCTTCGAGGTATACGTAGCCTTTTTCCACACTTGAAAACGTTCCCATTGCATTCATCGTTGTCAGTAAAGCGATCACAGAGAACGTGCTTTAAGCTGAGATACAGTGAGTTTCAGGCATGCCTATAACACTTTCTGTAAGGAAATATACGGGAAACAAGTTGACGAAAAGCTGTCATAGAACGCCACTTCACAGATGTAAACAAACCGTCAGCCATAAGCCCTGCCGACTCCGCCGAACGCGGCCGATCACTGGCGCGGCGCACAGCCTCACGGGAAGCGCCACGTGACCAACCTCTTTCGGCAGAGGGGTTTCTTAAAACTCGCTGTCGTAGTTTTCACAGGAGAACAAGATTTTCAAGCGGAGTAAAATCGCGTCATGTCGCCTTAATCTTCCCGCAGCTAGCCAACGTAGTGAAACGAGGGAATGGGGCTGTATTGCTCCCATACATCGGAGTAAATATTCGAGGATGAGGAGGTTTTTAGGGAACATCGCCTGTTAAAAACTACCAGGTGGGTTTATTTCCGTTAACAGTGTATAATATATACAGTGATAAACACTTAACACTATAGAGAAATTACGAAAGTTTCGTTAAGGCTCGTGGCCTGCAAGAACGTCAGCAGCGCTTTCGTGGCGCGTAACGCACATATTGTGCTTTGCCATGGGCCGAGAATGTGCCGTAGTGCCAAGCTCGAGTGACGTTGAAGGTTCCAGTGCCGCCTTCAAAGATTCTCTCTCTGATGCGTAACGGCAGCAGTCGCACAGAACATATTACAGGTCTTCAGGGACGTTACATTCAGAGCACATTGGCGAGTCCGTGAGTTGAATATTAAAGCTGAAGTAGTTTGTGTAGGCCACGTTAAGACTTCTGCGGTGAAGGCATGCTTGGTCTTGTCTATTGAGGCCTCGCGGCATGTGAAAGTCACACGATGGATCTATTTTGTATAGGGTCCATACTAGTAGCTGGTATCTATCCAGAGGGATCGCTGGAGACGCCAAGCGTCTGCAGATACCAGTGTCGCCGCGTCTTTTCTCGGGAACGGTTTCTGGACCACCTCTCTCGGAGTTTCGTGTCCAGCTTTGGCAGCATAGTCAGCCTGGACGTTGCCTTGTATTCCACAATGGGCTGGTAACCACTGCAGCACAAAGCTGTGAAGCAGTTCGCAAGCTTTATTGCATAGGCGTCTGTGACAAGTTGTTCCTGCATGCGTGGCGACTTCAGGGACTGTAGGGCCGCTCTTGAGTCGGTGAACATGGCCCAAGACTCAGCTGTCTGATCTATGATGTAAATCAAAGCGACCTGCAGTGCAGCTAGTTCAGTGGCTGTAGTTGAAGTGCGGTGACTGAGAGTGGCAGAGATGGTAACACTCGCAGATGGAATGGACACACCAATGGCAGATGATGTAGGCGTAACGGAGCAATCAGTGTAAATGTGATGGTGAACCCTGTAGCTGGTGTTAACATGCTTTATAGCAAAATATGTCAGCGCTGGGCCAGGAGTATTTCTCTTGCTCTTGAACCCAAGGACGAAAGTGACAATGGACCACGAAAGTGACAATGGACCACGAAGGAATTTTCCACGGTGGTCCAGTCGGCATAGAAGGGCTATGATAATTCAGCGGGAGCAAACTCCGCACCACAGGACCGCTGTCTGAAGCAAGCGGATGACTCGACACTCTGGTAGCAAAGCGTATGTGTACTCGAACAAACTCCTGCTGCAGAAGCACTAGAACCGACACGCGTCTACTTTCTGCTAGGGTTCCTACAATTGATGTATTTTTGGGTAGGCCGAGGCGCACCCTCAGGACTATTGCTTGGACACCAGTGCGTTTTTCTGTTCGTTTGGGCAATGCCCTGTAGCACAGGAAGGCCGTATCGTAGGAGACCTTCACAGAGAGCCGTATACAGGCGTAGGAGAGAATTTACGGAGCAGTCGCCGGTCTTGCTTGATAGCATAGGGAAGATGCTCGCGTATGACCCAAATTTTTTCTTTTAGTATTCGAACATGGGGTGTCCACGTCATCTGTCTGTCGATGGTCCCTCCGAGAAACTTGTGACTTGACACGTACCGAATGGGAGAGAGTGTAATCTTTAACGTGTAGCACGAGACATCACGCCTTGTGAAAACAACGGCGGCACACTTTCCTGGTGACATCGTTAGACTTCGTGCAAATAGAAATTTTTCATTAGAATTGGTAGCTTTCTTCAATATTGCTCGTAGGACACAGATGTTGCGACCACCGCTCCATATACAGATGTCATCTGCATATAAAGAGATTTCAACCAACGTGGGAATGAATTTCTCCAGAGAGATGTTAAATAAGGTCGGAATTAAAACACCGCCCTGGGGAACTCTTCGATGCACTGTGTGCGGAGCTCTGTCACCTTCTTAAGTGGACATGTAGACTGACCGATCAGCGAGGTAGCCTGAGATCCAGCAGTTACATGCCACCTCCAACTCCAACGGACTTCAGAGCGTATAAAATAGCCTCGTGAATTACGTTATCGAACGCTCCCTTGAGGTCGAGGAATACGCTAATAGTGCTGTTGCGTGCAGTTTTGTTGAGTTTTACGCAGTTGACAAAGCTGATTACGTTGTCTATGCTGCCGGGGCCGTGTTTGAACATTTATGGAGGGTAGACATTCATGTTCATCACCAATCAGTCCAGTCCATACCATCTTCTCCATAAGCTTTCCGACGCAACTGAGTATGGCTATTGGACGATATGAGTTTATGTCTGTTGGAGCCTTGCCAGGCTTGAGGGCAAGAATAAAACGAGCTCGTTTCCAGCAAGCTTCAAACGGCCACTCTCTCAGCTAACATTGAATAGTGTAAGTAGGCACATCTTTGCCTCGTCGCCTAAATGTGTCAACTCGGCGTAGCTGACGCAGTAGGACCAGGAGATGACGGTTTGTTAAGCAATGCCAAGGCGCCAAGTAGCTCCATGATCGAAGAAGGTTCGTCTGTCACAACAGTGGTCCCTGTCGCTGAAATCCCCTGTGCTGCTTGGGGCAAAGTTGCGAGCGCCGCTGCAGCAGTCATCTTAGATTCTATGGCAGTCGGGCAAGGTAGTATGACATCATGGATCAAAGGGCACAGGCATTGCACTATCTGGGAGGCGTTGGGTGAGCGTCCGGAAAGCGATTAAGTGCTCGATAAGGGCGGAAGGGGGATGGGTGGGATGTGCTAGCCCGGCCGTGGTTGCGCATGGCGCAGCTGAGCGCGGCCCTTGCGCACTCTGTCTTGGGAAGCAATCGCTGGCAGTACAAAGCTAGCGAGACGGGATGGCTGTGGATTCGTGCAACCTGTGCTCTCGGGCGTCTAGTGTTAGAGGTTTCATAATCTAAATATTCGGAGACGCTTTGAAGCGATAGGCAGCACGAAACCTTCGCTCACCGCTGCTGTCGCTCTTCACCACGCCAGCTTTGTGATAGCGGTTGCCCGCGACCATCGAGTGATTGGATTGGATTGGAGTGAACTTTATTTATGCCTGCAGTTGGGCGCTCGTGCGCCCCGACGAGGGCCTACGTCATCTACGAAGTCGCCGTTACTCGGCGCGGGTCTCCGCTCGCCGTTGCTGGCTCGCTGGGTCCCTGCCTTTCGAGCACCTCGAAGACCTGCTGGACGGCCCAGAGCTGTTCGTCACGATCGTAGATCTTTTCGTGTTTGGCTGTTTCATGTTTCGCTGTAATTTTGCTATTAAGTGAATGTTTTGCTAAGAGTTGGTATTAGTTGTTTCGTATTTCTACTTCTCTTAATTTATGTAAATATTGAGTTCTCTTGTGATAGGCTAGATTGACAGCTTGCAAACGACATTGGCAGAAGGAGATTGTGGGATAGATAATCCACGAAAACAAAGTCGCAGTTTCGCCCGAATGGCGAAGCATCGATTACGATAACAAATTAGTGGACACATATGCGAAGTAAGGATAGTAGTTTTATCGACCGTATAAACTTTTGAACATTCGCTTACTATATAAATTAACAAGCACGGTGCCAGGCGCGCACAAGCAAACATGAACACATCTCACTCGATGACCGTGGAAACTCGCTACCAAAACACTGGAGTGAGGAATCGCGGCAGCAACAGCAAGCGAATTGACCTTCGTGCTGCCTCAAAGCGCCGAAAGACTGCGCGCGAAGCTATCAGCACTCGGCGCATGCGTTATGTCCCCCATCGCAGATCGCTTTCAAGATAGGGCCGCGTCATACGCAACAGCCGCCGCAGTAGAACCCCCTCCCTCCCCTACCTCCGGTGCCTTGCGCGCGACGGAAGTCGGTGCGCTTTCTTCCTTGCGTGCGCGAGATTGAGCCGCCATCGCCGGCTCACCCTCACGCGCTTTCACTCACACGTATATACAGCATGCGGCGCGCGGCGACGATGTTATCGCCCTTAGAATTTATGCGGAACATCACGGTGACGGCGACGGCAGAAATGCGCCAGGAATGTCCATATAATTTATATCGCAATAAAATGAATTTTTCGCGGCCGGGAAACGCAAGACTGATATGACGGGTGCACTGCTTTGATGGGTACAAGCGCACAGCCTGCCTCTCTATTCCTCGCAGTACGCTTAGCCTTCCGTGAAATTAAGGTTCCCAATGGCTTCCGTATTCATAGAGTGATACGAGGAGTGCGGGAGAAGTTTTTAATCTTCGAGCTGATCAGATTTGTTCGCTGGTTAAATTTATTCATAAACAGTGTCTGATAACTCCAGCTGCTTCGTTGCCGAAGTGATGTCCCATCAGTATTTCATATACCGCAAATGTTTGGAACATCACTTCGAAGTTTGGTTCCGTTGTCGATTGCGGAACCGAAGTGGTAGTCGTATTTATGGTGCTGAATGATGCGGAGAGGCGGTTCGTTAATGTGGGTGGCAGACGTAGCCAAGAGTTGTACGATCGCCGAAAGCGACCGTTATTCGCAATGAGCAAAATGAGCCATTCGAAACAGGCCTCCTAAAACGCAGAAGTGACCGTGTCGCGAGCCGTTCACCGCGTGTTCCCTTTACATTGCGTACCTGGAAGCGTGCGCAGAAAAGGGGCAGATATGACGTCCCGAATAACTTGCGCCATAACGGGATTGAACGTCACCGTGCGCCATGCATGTGGCCGGTGGCGGGGATGTGAATTGGGCGGCTTAAACGCCGCGAAAAAGGACGCCCCTCGATGCGATCCCTTTTGTTCGCCTCGTGCCGAACCGGCTCAGGCGGAAAGAAAAAAAGCCCTTCAGTTGTCGGTGAGAAAATCGTGCTATAGGATAGCGAGCAAGTTGTGTCTGCGGACTGGCCCGCTGGCCGTTAATTGAAGCGCCGCAGTCTGGCGCGCTGCGTCCCGTCCCGGGAAACGCAAAGTACGGCCAGCGACGACGAGGGCGAGAATCCCTCCATGTTAGTGCCTCCCCCCCCCTACCCCCCGGCCCGCTGCTAGGCTACGTTAGTACAGGAAGTGACGCAGGGGGAAGGGGGCTGGCGGGCACGTTTTTCTCGCTGTGCAACCACTTGTCCAACTTGCCCGGACCGTGCACTCCTCGGTGTTTGTCTTGTATGCGCAATTTGCGGGGCTGATCGTATCGGCATTGCGGGCTGAGCCGAGCTGTAAACGAACATCGCTTGTTTACGTTACCCCGCTTTGCGACGCGCGTTGTTTGTTTGCTCGTCGTTGAACAGATGTCTTGGCGCCCGGGCATGCCCCTAAGAGACGTTGCTTCCTTCGTTATAACGAACTCCATGTTATGAATGTTTTCATTAGTTAGGCGCCACGATGCGCTGCTCCGCGCACTCCTTGAGCTCTCCCCTATCGTCTTTCCCCCCACCCCTATACGCGCATGTACGCACATCACCTCGACCGTTTCTTGCGCATAGCAAAAGAATAACGAGGATCAGTAAACTGCTTATAGAGGAGAGGGGTGCCGGTGCTGCCAATGGCCAGCCAAAGTGGCTTTAGAGGCGGCGGCCAAAGTGTGATTATCTGCGCTGGGAGATTGATTCCTCGCAACTACTTGTAGATTATTTTTCGAGAGAGCAATAAAATGAAGGGTATCGTAGAATTCTTGTGAAGAAGTAGGAAATAGGCACCTATATTTCCCCTTCATTTTCTTCTCTCCCTCTTTCTTTATTTACATCCTTGTCATCCTTATCTAATTAACGATGCGCCCTTCATTGGGATCTAGACGCATCTTACGTGCGTTGCGTGACATACTGTATGCGACATATCTACTAGAGTAGGCTAACTATGATCTTCCGGATTTGCTTGTCGTATTTCGCCTGTGCGGCCATATAATCACAATGCCTTTATTTTACCAAGTAACTCAGGAGACCCCATGTCGGCGTGGGGAGGACTCTTAATCCTCGTCGCCTTTTTGAACCTGTGAACGACCGATTCTCTGAAGGTTTAGTTGCCTGGACAGTGTCACGGAAAGATAGTCCGTCCTTGTTTAGCGTGGTAAAAACGGCAGTAAGTGGCACCTTCTTCGTTCACCTAAATAGCTTCTATGATATATGGCTGAAGATTTTGCAACAGCGCAGTGCCTGCCATGCATTTTCTCGCTTGAAGTGCGTCAACGTGATAAAAGGTCAACCCCTTAGATATGACCTATTACTGACAATTGACACCCTAGCTTGGTTATTTAAGAATAGATGATCCATTACCCCGATTTGTACCTTATCTGGTCAGATAAAGGATGTGGAACATTTTGTCTGGTTGCGCCCCCAGTTCCACGGGGAACGAAAGCTGTTGCTTCACACCCTAGAGAAGAATGGTCTTCCACATATGAACTTTCAAGATATCCATGAAGGGCCTGGAGTAACCAGGAAAAGAGCTCTAGGCCTGTTGATAGCCTTCCCTCAAGACACCGATTTTACTAACGCTTGATGAAATGCCTGTGTAGGGGGAGCAACTGCCGGAAACGCACACCAGGCTCATTTACCTCAAGTATAAAAAGAAAAAAAGAAAGCTTGAAGGCGATGCAACCTCTAGTTGGCGTCGATAAAAGGCAGTGTTTTGCTGGGTGATTTGGGGGTGACAATGGGGTGTATGAACCAAAGAATTCATTATGAGGCCCGCAGCATCTCAAAGGACAACATCTGCATCTTCGACCAGAGGCGCAGCGTCTCAACGAGAGCGTCTCAAAACGCTGGCTGTCTCGAGGGAAGAATGCGAGAACGCTCCCCTTACCACCGACCACCGAGTGATTAATTGCCGTCTTGTTATGTATCGAGCAAGAGTACTCCTGTCACGCACACTTGTGTGTTAGGAATAAAATTTCAAAAGTATTTTTTTTTCCATATGTGCTTCAATGCTCTACAAGTGATCGATGAAATCGGGGTGGTTACCTACCCCACTAACGTATAGTGCGCCAGCTGCCAAGATTCGACGGGGTCATGTGTGATCGTCATGTGACACTCGTCAGCGTTGCGCCCCGTCGCGTGAGGCGCGGCGAAAGAAGGACATTTATCACGAATAATGGCGTATGTGTGCGCATATCTAGCATAACAAAATAGTCTCGAGATATTTATATCGCAACGGCGGATCATTCTGCGCGTACCGCGCTGTTCAATCTGCTTGTGAAAGCACTGGCAAGGTGATTTTTTGTAAAACTCTACTGTAAACTCTGTGTCCATCTAAGCGGGAACTTGGCGGCACTCCTGCACTGCACGCCGCAGTTTGAATCTGAAACGAGGAGAAAGTGAGCATAGTGCAAGGCCCGTTGTAGCTCCTTTATTTCTGCGATTTGAAACTCTATGTAGCGTAACTTTACTACTCGTTATTACCGTCAAAATGATGATGGAGAATAGCTCTCGTCGTTAAAGCCTTCCAACAGCGTGTAGTTTCTAGGCAGTTGAAAAATTTAGACATAAGTTTAACACTGCATAATAAATATACTAATGAGTCATGTGCAAAAAGGAAAAAATTATGCAGATGCTTCACTAGAGTTGTCTAAGTATGTGTAAGCATTGTGCCGCTTAGCTCATCTCCACGCAGCCCGGTGTCATTATCAATCTGATCAGTCTTGATTTGATCAGTGTAAGCCCTTATCAACCTTATCGGTCGTTATCAAACTTGTCGCACTCGATTCGACCCTTATCGAACCTTATCAGTTGCTATCAACGTTATCGAACTCGATGCCTCCCTTATCAAACCTTATCGGTCATTATCAGTCTTATCGCAATCGATACGATCCTTGTCAACTTTATCAGAATTGATCCGACCATTATAAGCCTTTATCGCTCTTTAGGACCTTATCCATCCACGTCGAACCATGATCAATCGTAATGAGACCCATAAAAACCCTCATCACTCCTTATCAACCTTATTAGCCGATTGACTGCTTCTCTGTCTGTGTTGCGCGACCCGAAGCGCATGAGCTCTCAGCAGTGCTGCCAACCTCCAAAGCCAGTTTCCCCCTAAATTGGATAAACAAACCTCTAGATTGCCCTAGATTTTGTTAGGCACACTTGTGTTTTTCACCCGCCGTGGTTGCTCAGTGGCTATGGTGCTGGGCTACTGAGCACGAGGTCGCGGGATCGAATCCCGGCAACGGTGGCCGCATTTCCATTGGGGGCGAAATGCAAAAACACCAGTGTACTTAGAATTAGGTGCACGTTAAAAAACCCCAGGTGGTCAAAATCTCCGGAGTCCCCCACTACGGCGTGCCTCATAATCAGAAAGTGGTTTTGGCACGTAAAACCCTATAATTTAATTAATTAACTTGTTGTATTTGTCAATGTGGTTTCTTTATGCAAATAGATGGAAAACTTATTGTATCAATTTATTTCCAAACTCGATTTATAAATTTAAATAATTAAGTTGCTGTAATCAAGCTGAATTGATGTTGTAGTGCAAGTCGTGTTCAGCAGAGTTCTTCGTGCTAACAACGCAGCCTCCTGCTTAAAACTACATTTACAGAACAAGAGGTCAACACGTTTATACTCGCTCCACATGCAAAACAAACTTGAGCAGCAAAAATACCAGATTGACACGGACCCTTACTTGAATTGTAAGGAAGCTGGTACAGGACTACACCGCTTTACACAATATGCAGCAATGCGAAAATTATAAAGTTCCTGTAACAAATTTTACATGCGTAAGCATTTCTACGCCTACCCAACGAGGAAACTCGTCCCTCTGTCACTTAAGACAAGTGGCTATGAAGAAATTTTAAAAATACAAACTATAGTTGAACAGAAAAAACGTTAGCGGCGGCGAGTTTCGGACTTAAGACACCACGCTCAGAAGCCGAGTGTCTTGCCCACCGGGCGAAACACCCACGCATCTAGAAGGTCAATATATCTGAACCATATGAATGTGTTGTACCGGTAATACAAAACAAATGCCACAGGAGAACAGTTTCTGTGAAAGCTTTGTTGGAAGATTTGGTGATGGTGGTATAAAAGCCATCTCTATAGCACATGTAGAGCCGATTTGTAGCATTGTAGACAACAGGAAAATTCCCATTTTGAGAAAATTTAATGCCAAAAACATGCATCCCCGATGCGTTTCGGTGGTCGCGCTATGGGCCTTCCGTTGGGGCGTTCCTTCACCGACCAAAATGCCGCCGATCTCTGAGGGCTCATGCGCTTCGGGCCGCGCAACACAAGCAGATAAGCAGTCACTGCGTTGATAAGATTGATAGTGAGTGATGAGAGGTTATATGGGCCTCATCACGGTTTATAGTTGTTCTACGCGCATGGATAAAGTACTAAATAGCAGGGCTTATAATGGTCAGAGCAATCTGAATATAGGTTAATAAGCACCGATACGGATTGATAAGGTGAGATCAAGTCCGATAAGTTTGATATGGACCGATAAGATTTGATAAGGGTCGGATCATTCCGATAAGGTTTGCAACGGCAAATAAGGGTTGATAATGATCGGATAATAATATTTGGGGTTTTACGTGCCAAAACCACTTTCTGATTATGAGGCACGCCGTAGTGGAGGACTCCGGAAATCTTGACCACCTGGGGTTCTTTAACGTGCACCTAAATCTAAGCACACGGGTGTTTTCGCATTTCGTCCCCATCGAAATGCGGCCGCCGTGGCCGGGATTCGATCCCGCGGCCTTGTGCTCAGCAGCCCAACACCATAGCCACTGAGCAACCACGACGGGTGATAATGATCGGATAGATTGCGATAAGGTTGATACCGACAGACAAGAGTTGATAAGGCTCGGATCGAGTCCGATAAGTTTAATAACTGATAAGTATTGATAAGGGTCTAATTACGTCCTGTAAGGTCGATAACGATCCATAAGGCTTGATAAGGGTTTATAGTGGTCGGATCAAGTTTTATAAGGTTGATAATGACACCGGGCTGTGTAGACATGAGCAAGTGGCACAATGCTTACGTATATTTAGACAACAGCTGGAGGAGTTTCTGCGTAACATTTTTTTTTCTTTTCCTCTGTGCCAAAACTCGCCCAAACACGTGACCACTGGGACTCTAGAATGTGAGTCTGTTGCTCTGCCTATGGACAGTAAATTTGAGTGCATAGTCGGATACGCTGCGCCCCGACCGCCTAGTCATGCTCAGCGCTATACTCCATTTCATACATAGCAGTCAACGCTGTGGAAGCTACGCAAGAAGTTTGGCCAAGAAAAGTTGTCACTCGGCGCGTTCCGTCCATGCTTCGCAGCGCGCCAATAGCGTTCGCTCACGCGAGCATGCGCGTGAGGCTCCTCGCGATGGCTTGCAAATAAAAAAAACCCAAAAAAGACAACAAAATAAAAATGATCTACGGCAACGCATTAGCAGCCGTATACCACAGTGTGCTTGTTTCTAAGGATTAAAACTTGTTTCATTCAATACTGAGCCTACATAAAAAACAGTTCTGCACAATTGGTAAAAAAATCGAACTGCATCCAAGTGCGAACGAAGCCACTGCAAGAAGTCTTTCTAGCCTCCACAGCGTTGACTGCTATGTATGAAACGGAGTATAGGCATATGTGTCCGCTTATGCCGGGATTTGCAGGAGCTGCTTTGTTTGGTATTGTAGCATTGGTTTGCTTTATCGGTTACAGATAAACATTTGATTTAAAGGGGGATATCCACACCTTGTCGTTTACTTGACGAGCAGCGTTGACTGCGCTGCAGTACGACCACAAATCACCCGCCGCTGTTGTTCAGTGGCTATGGTGTTGGGCTGCTGAGCACAAGGCCGCGGGATCGAATCCCGGCCACGGCGGCCGCATTTCGATGGGGGCGAAATGCGAAAACACCCGTGTACTTAGATTTAGGTGCACGTTAAAGAACCCTGGTGGTCAAAATTTTCGCAGTCCTCCACTACGGCGTGCCTCATAATCAGAAAGTGGTTTTGGCTCGTAAAACCCCCCATAATAATAAACGACCACAAATCATACTCCGCATGTCAATGCGAAAGTAATTTGGGCTGACTGAAAGCAAAACACGTCAAAAGTTCCAAGTAGTCTTTCCGGCATCCCAGCAGTGTTTTCTGAGTTTGCATGCCATAGCACAATTTCCCCCTAGGTTTCGAAATTTTTCCCGGAAGAAGACCTATAATCCCTAGATCTCGGGAAATTTTCCTAGGTTTGGCAGCACTGGCCCTCGGAGATCGGTGGCATTTCGGTCGGTGCAGTAGCGCCCCAACGGAAAGTGCATCCTGCAACCTCCAAAGCGCGTCGGGATGTGGCGTGTTTGGCAGTAAAGTTTGGCGAAACCGTAATTCTCCTGAAACCTGCAATGCTCCAAGTCGGCTCTACATGTGGTCCTAGATATGGCTTTTATTGCGCCATGACCAAATCTTTCAACATAGCCTTCATATAAACTGTGCTCCTTTGACATTTGTTTTCTAGCGCCGGTACATCACATTCATATGGTTCAGATATTTTCACGTTCCGCAAGCGTGGGTGCTTAGCCCAGTGGGTAAGGCACTCGGATTCTGAGCGTGGGGCCGTAGGCTCGAAACTCATCACCACGATCTTTTCCGTGCAGAATTTATTCTCTTTTTCATTGTGGAGCGCGTCGTATTATTACGCCTTACGGACGCACAGACCGACGGACAGATTCTCCTGGTTGAGTCGCCGAAGAATGCTTACGCATTAAACGTATACTGTCGACAGCTGATGTGGCCTGATATAGACAAAGGTAATGTTCAATAGCGTTGCAAGCAAACAAGAATGCGTGATGGCCAGTCTCTGGAGTCTGTCATGAGTACGTTATGTATGTAAATTACTCTCAGGCGAGCCTAACTATGAGAAGGAAACCTGCAGAAGAATAAAAATTGCTTTGAGTGCATACCGCACACATTGCCAAATCCTGACAGGGAGCTTACCACCGTTGTTGAAAAGAAAAGTGTACGATCATTGCATTCTACTAGTGCTAATATATGAGGTAGAAACTTAGAGGCTAACGAAGAAACTCGAGAACAAGTCAAGGGCCACGCAAAGAGCGATGGAACGAAATATGTTGGGCGCAACATTAAGAGACAGGAATAGAGCGGTGTGGATCAGACAGCAAACGGAGATAACCGATATTCTAGTTGACATTAAGAGAAGATAGATAAGCGGTGCGATAAATAATGTAAGGCTGATAACTAGTCGACCCTTAGAGTTACAGACTGGGTGCCAAGGACAGGTAAGCGCTAACGAGAACGGCGGAAAAATAGTTGGGGTGATGAAATCGGGAAATTTGTAGGCGCAAGTTGGGATCAGCTAGTGGTAATTGGAGATCGCTGGGAGAGTCTTCGTCGTGCAGTCTACATCAAAGTATGATGATGATGATGATGATGATGATGATGATATGGCCTTGTACTGTCTAAAGAAGCAACGCCCATGCACACGAAAGTCCTCTTTATTAAGTACCGTCCGCCATCGGTCATCGCACCAACGATCGTCTCGTTATCGTCAGTATGTCTTCCAGGAGTGCGGCGACCGAACGCCCTCCAGCCAGGAAACTTTCTTACGTAAGAGTGGTTTTGTGGATGGCGGGCCTCGTTCCCTCTAAAAGAAGGCGGGACGCTGTCTCTCCCTCTCTCCCTCCTTAAACAAGGACGATGATCGAGCGCAGCTATTAGTGTGAGTCCAGTTGCTTATGCACTTCATTTTCTATTTATCACGTATCCTTTCTTGGAAGAGTGATGACACCATATTTTCTATTTTTAATTGATTCTTTTCTTTTCTTTAAATGAGGGTCCCAAACTTCTTAACACTATAGAAAAAAATACTGGCAGGCTTGAAATCGCCATAAATAATTTGCCGCAAAGCTTTTGCCTACGAACTAGTTTTGGTTTAAGCCTGTTTCACATGCAAGCGATTGAGCGAATGGAGCGAACAGCGGCGCGGCGCTGCGAAGCTTTTCGCGAGGTTTCGTTTCACATGCATTGCCGCCGCGCGTTTTCCACCGCTGCGAATATCAATGTTGCTGGCAAAATACACGGGACTTTCAGCCAGTTTCGGTAGTTTGCGACTACCAACATAAGCATTGCTTTGTCCCTGCCTCTCAAATCTTTATTTTATAAGTACATATCATGTGCTTAGCAATTAGCAATTCGTTGAAAAGCTCTCTTAGCATGTCGCCCGTACCACGTGTAGCAAGTAAATAAACATCGTCCTATGCGCAGGCTTTCCCGCACTAGTCCTCCGCTGGTCACGTGTCGAGGCGGGCCGTTCGGAAGCGGTGCTGTCGCTCTGCCGCTGCGATGAAAAAAAAAGGGGCTTATGGGGCTTCAGCCCCCCCCCCCCCGAAATTTTTTTGTGCTGTCCATGCACCGCCGACCAAAGCAACCACCGGCCCCGGAAATCATTCTGGATTTTGTCTACAACGTCTTTTTCACGCTCGAAAAGCCATTTCACCGCGAAAATTCCGAACGCGGGCTGGATATCGCGGCAACGCCCATGCACCGGGAGTCGCATAACGCAAGCAGCCCCATCCGAGCACAAAGTTTCAAGGACGTTTTGATGGCGAACGGGCTCGCCGCGGCATCTCGCGGAGGCCGCGGAATCTACACTCTATCATGGAATTTACGGAGCGCGTGGATGTCAATTCCGAAACTTTATGGGTATAATGTTCTCATAAACTTTTGATGTGAAAGGTGCATTGACATTTCCGAAGGTGTGCTTTAGATTTTCAATTGCGGAACTTTGTAAGTTTAATGCTCCCATAAATATTTGACGCCAAACGTGCATTGACTTTTCCAAAGTCGTACATCGGGCCATACAACGGGACAAGCCAAATCAACACGCTATCAGACAAGTCACCCGCCTTGGTTGCTCAGTGGCTATGGTGTTGGGCTGCTGAGCACAAGGTCGCGGGATCAAATCCCGGCCTCGGCGGCCGCATTTGGATGGGGGCGAAAACACCCGTGTATTTAGGTGCACGTTAAAGAACCCCAGGTGGTCAAAATTCCGGAGTCCTACACTACAGCGTGCCTCATAATCAGAAAGTGGTTTTGGCACGTTAAACCCCATAATTTTTTTTATCAGACAAGTTGGCAAAGCCCGCAGCGAGGCCCGATGAGACGAAGCGTTGTGGTGGTTCATTCGTGCCGTCATGTCGCATAAAAAAATATTAACATTTTTTCACCTGCGCCAAAGCATCCAGTGAAGACACTAAAGCCAGCCAAGGTAACTAAGTTTTTATTTATTTTTTCTACTTCGACTTTTAATCGCGAGGACACATTGAGCCTCTTCAATTTCTTTGTTCTCGCTCCCCTACCCGCGGGCTGCCAGAGCCAGCCAGAGCGCATGCGTTTTCCTACTGTTGCCCCGACCACCGCGCGGCGCACTTCGGTGCGCGTTCGGTTTTCTCTGGCCGAGTGCATTTCCGCCTGGCAGAGCTTTGGACGTTTTCTAGCTAGCAGACGAGTAAAAGAAACGGTCGCTAGCCGCCATCACTGTCGGGACTCGACGGATTGCACCATATTCACTTGAGCGCAACCTCTCCAGAATGTCTTGTCTCGCCGGTGTAGGATACCGAGCAGTATGCGCATGGCCCTTGCTGGACCAAGCGTCTCGTGTTTTCTTCGATATTTATTTAATAGCCACATTAGTTGCCCAAAGTAGGCATTCGATTGTGACCAACATACTTTGCGTTTTTTTCCATTATGGTGCTCCCGCCCCACAAAAGGGGGGGAAAAGCGTTGTTGCGGTGCAGCGAATTATCGCATGGGGAAAGTCCCATTTTGTTACTTCTCTTGCGGTAAGTAATGGGCCATGGGAGGCTTCACTTGCCGGATACTTTTATTATATTATTGCAATAGCAATTATATGGACACTCTAGGCGCATTCCTGCCGTCGCCCTCATGCTCCGCATAAAGTCCAAGGGCGATAACATCGTGACCCCGCACTGCATGCTGTATGTGCTAGTGAAAGCGTGCTGGGGGGGAGGGGGGGAATGGGTGAGCCGACGATGGTGGCTGAGTCTTGTGTGCGCAAGGGAGAAAAGTGAGGAGCAAGCGCGCCGCTTTCCGTCGCGCACGATACATCGGGGGGAGTGGATGGAATGGGGGCGGGATCTAGGATTCTTTGAATCTGTGATTGCGCAACATGTTTATTTGCCTTGTTTGACGCATTATGTACCGTGACTTTTTCTTAGATACATAGATTTATTGGATACTTACTTATACGTGTGTTTAAATATCTTGTTGCGAGGTTTTGTGTATACGTGCAGTGAACTTTGTTTCCAGTGGCACTTTTTTGACCTTTATCAAGCTGTATCTTCGCATTTCTAATGTACGAGGGCGAGTCAAGTGAAAGTGAGCCTACCCACCCTGCGCAATTATGGTTCTGTTCATTATCTGCAAGCCCAAGGCGTAGCACACAGCCATCTCTCATTTACAAAAGTGACGCGCAGGTGTGAGGATAAATGTTCTTTAATGCTCTCATACACTGGGTTGAACATGGTTTCGTGCTGTAATGGATGCTCCAGAAGTTGAGCAGCGTGGTGCCGTGAGGTTTTTGACAGTTGAAGGTGTTTCCCAGAAAGAAATTAGTCGCCGTATGGCTGCCGTGTACACTGAACATTACATTTCATTGGCCACTGTGAAGCGTTGGAACAAACGGTTCCAAGAAGGACGTGAAAGTTGCAAAGACGATGCCAGACCGGGCCAAAGCCATCGTGCAATCACCCCTAATAAAATTGCAAAGGTTGATTAGCTTATGAGACAAGAACGGAGGATAAACATCGATGAACTGGCAGAGCGTGTGAACATCAGTCACGGTTTGGTTCACTCCATAATTCATGAACATCTCGGTTATCGGCTCTTGTGTGCGCAATGGATACGCAAGATTTTGAACCACCGCCAGAATACGGAGAAGATCGGCGCTGCCTTTACTCATCTGATCCGGTATCACAATGAGGGTGACGACTTCTTGTCTGCAGTTGTGATCGGGGACGAACCATGGTGCCACTGCTACGAGCCTGAAACACGACGGCAAAGCTTACAATGGAAAAATTCGAATTCACCACCCCCAAAGAAAGCAAAGGCCGTCATTCCCGCCGGAAAGGTGTTGTTGACTTTTATTTTTCGATCGTCAGGGGCCATTACTGATAGAATTTGCTAAATCTTGAGAGTCTATCAATTGTTTCCGATATTGTGAAACGCGGGATCGGCTGCGCGTCGCAATCAAGAACGAACTACGTGGAAAATTGACGAATGGGGTCATCTTGTTCCACGACAATGCCCGTACCCACGTCGCTGATGTGGTTAATACAATATTGACAAAGTTCAAGCGGGAAACGCTGCAACATCCGCCATACAACTCAGACCTGTCGCCTTGCGACTTCCACATTTTGGGGCAACTGAAAAAAAAAACAGCTCAAGGGAACCAGATTCGTCTCAGTCGATGACGTGAAAGTCAGTTGCAGACGTTTTGAAGCAGCAACCCAATGAGCCTTATGAGACGGGAATTACGCGACTCGTTAGTCAATGGGACAAATGTCTAAATGCTCATGGAGGCTACTTTTAATTAAAGTACCCCGTTTGTCATATATTCGCATTGGCTCACTTTCATTTGACTCGCCCTCGTATATTCTGCACAACTCCTGCTTTTTATGCGTGCTCTCTGTTGCGACTACAATTTTGGTGCAATTACTCACGATACACGACCGGTGACAGCTGCTGCTGCGTAATACATTGGAACAAATGACAGCGTCATTGAGATTTTCCACTGGCCGTTGCATATGTACAAGAATGTAAACAAGGATCTTGAATGACAAAGTTTCATTAAAATATTTGTCCTCAGCTTGTTCATTTCATGGTCTTTACATTTTTCGTATCAGCGGCATGCACTGCTTTGCTGGCTTCGAACTGATGTAGTTCTAAAGTTCGTGTGATATTTTCTTTACTTATTAAATAGACAAAAACACGGAAGCATTGACATCAGTTATGTTGGGCACAATTTTTGGCACATACGAGTACATTCTTTTATGAAAAAATGCATATTTTACTTGTATTGGCAATGCGCAGCATTCAAGAATTCGTTTGCAGCATCTTTGGCAATGGCAATGCAGTTATTATTCGTGTATTTGATCCCTAGGCAAATTGTTTAAGAGGAAGCTTTAGCTCGGGCCCAACTCAGACACGGCCTATTCAGATACGTGTAAAACGCAGAAACACTTTTCTGAGATAATTCCTGAATGGCTTTTAATGAAATTTGTTGCATTTGAGAGAGTAAGTTAAATTCTAGTGTCTGTTGGAAGCGGAATTTCGATTTAGGGCCTGAACTTTGTTTAAAATATTTTGAAAAATTCGAAAGTACGAAAAATATAGAAGCACGAAGTTTACAAATTAATAGCTCTGCATCAAGAACAGATATCGCGGTTCTGTAAACGGCATCCATTACACCATTCAAAGCGGACAAATTCGATATGTCAATTTGTATCTTACGTGAATTGGTTATGTTATGTACAAGGGTTCTGCAAAAGCCGTATTTCCATAATACTTAATTTTTTGAGACTCATGTGTAACATATCAATTTTGTCCGCTGTAGATGTACTATTATGTGCAATTCACAGAATTGTGATACCAATTTTTATTACTGATTTACAGAGTTGTAAACTTAATTGTTTCGTCTTCTGAAAATTTTCGATTTTTGCCACTTTTCAATAAAATATTGACGACCAAAATCGGAAATTCGAAACAAACAATTTATTAGAATTTAAGTTTCCTTTTAAATGCAACAAACCTCGTCAAATTTGGTGCTGTGGTTGCCGAGAAAAACGAATTCTCCTACATGTATTTAGATAGGAGCATCCGACCTAATGCTTCCTCATAAGAGGCCGAGCTGCAACGTGAGCGCCCCCCCCCCCCCCTCCGAACGAAATTTCTGGCTACGCCACTGCTTGGTATATATGCACCATGGCGCCTTGATACAGCAGCTCGCACTGTTCCTGAGATCGCTGCTGCGGCTGCTTGCAAGCTCACAGAGAAAGAGAGAGAGATAACAAGAAAGAACGCGGCAACATTCTTGTTTTATTTTTTATGAGCTGCTTCTTCATATCATCTAGCCTTGCTGCTACGCGACGTCAGCAAAGTCCGCTCTGTAATGACGTCACGATAGTGTCGAGGTCGCAAGTTGCGGCGTTTCGAGACCAGGTTTAGTATCAAATTAACGTACACGTTTCCCAACATTCATGCTCGCAAGTGTCACTTTTTTTTATTCGAGAGTGTGATAGAGTTTCTGCAATTTGTCAAGTATGTGCGAGTATATATAATTACCTGGCCGCGGTTACTCAGGGGCTACGGTGTTGCGCTGCTGAGCGGGAGGGCACGGGTTCGACTCCTAGCCGCACTTCGATAGCGGCTGAAAGCAAGAGCGCTCGTGTACTGGTGCTTTGGATGCACGTTGCAGAACCCCGGGTGGTGAGAAATAATCCGCAGACCTCCACAACAAGGCGTCCCTCGTAACCCACTGTGAAGAGTCGGGACGCGGAACCCTACAATTTAATTTGTTTTGAGAGTATACTCCTTTAATGGCAGAGAAGGAGAAAGGGGAGGAATCGCTTTATTTCTGTCTGTTTCTTATCTTGCTGAGGAATCCTACTTACTTCTCTCGCAGTGTCGCCGACATCATCCGCTCGCCATGTAACGTCAGTACGTAAAGTCGGCCGTCACGCCACAAGAGTGCACACGTTGGTTCGGACTAAAAAACTTTAGCGCGTATATCGGCGCTCCATGGAGTCTCCGAATGCGTTAAGAAACAATCTTGGCGTTCGATCACATCGCGTACGACAGGTCTGTAGTCTGACCCGGCCAATATTATCGCCGACAGTTCGTACGCGTGGAGGTAAGCGACGCTGAAAACAGCTCACTCTGTTCTTTTTTTATTTTACTTTATTTTTTATTTATTCTTTGTTATCACGGAACAGCGCTTCGGCATCTTGGAACTCTATCCAAACAGTGAAGACTACCAACGAAAAATTAGAGCCATGAGGAGAGAGCTAGAATGAACGCGGGGCCACCCGGGGTAAAGCCAACGTGTGAACCGTCAAAAGGTGGTCCGCCAGTTCGGCCTGCTCAGAGCGTTCCGCGACACTCGTACAGCCTCCGGTCTGTTCCCTGCCTTCACCTTGGCAAAGAAATGTTTTCGCGAGCGACCTCTGCTGTCCGAGTACTTGTCGGTAGTCCAGAAAGCGCACCGCACGCGCGCAACCTTGGCACTGCCGTTTATTGGATGGCACAAATGTGAGGTCGACGACGTAACCGCTGGGCACGAGACGTAAGTGGCGCCCTTGATAAATTTCCATCTTGCATCACAGGTGCGCTCAGTTTTGAGACGGCAGCGGGCGGGCAATGGCAGTTCCATTTGCGAACCCGCTGTGACGAGCCGAATGAAAACAACAGCGCGCTGCAGCCATTAAGGCCCGGCGCGTGCCGGCGGCCAGTTCGCCTCTGTTTTCGGGCAACCGGATTCCCACAGGTTGGGGCCCGAACCAGGAAGCGGGAGCCGATGTGCTACAGCTCTGCCGGTATGGCGCTTCCCCTCTTGCCTGCACCCTTCGGCGGCCTACGTGCGGCTATCGCAGGGCTTGGCGATACCGAGGGAAAGGGCTACGGGGCGTGTGGTCCACTTGACCAGATTGTTCGGCTGGAGCGGGCGCCAATGATTCTAAACCGGGCTCCTCAACAAACCGCCGACAAAGATTGTTTAGCCCCGGGGGCAGATTCAGTTTCTGCAGGAGCGTGTGACGGCGTTTGTCACGGATACTGTAGGTAGTACCGTCATTACAAAAATGATTAATGAGAGCATTTTGCCTCCATGTGCACGCGTAATTTATTAGTGTGCACCGAACGCTATGGTAAGTCGGTTTGTTGAGTACTTACCGGTTTGGAATTTCGGCATTCGTGTTTATCTCCGCAGAGCCTAAACGCGCCCTGCCTAGATGCGGAGGCGAGGCCGTGCCTGCCCCATATATTTTTGCTCTCCTCTTTGTTGTGCTTCGGCTGCAAGCACCGCCGGAAGCGCTGTCGGGTTGACGTCAGCCGCGCGACCGGTTGCCAGCTGAGGCAGCGCGCGGCTTGTTCTACAGACGGGATTGTATACGTAACCGGAGATGAAGCGAGCCGATTAAATGCTCGCTGTCAGCGACGCCGATGCAAGGGCGCGTCCTTGGCCCCTGCACTGCAGGGAGACGTGTGCCCTTATGCGGTCTCTGCTCTTGGCGTGCGTTCGCGTCGGCTCAGTCGCGAAGCTGTCAGTGCTAATCCTCAGCTGGACACCTCTGCTCTTTAACTCGACTAATTCCGCTGGTTTGATGCCGCTATACAGAACATGATCCTAGTGCAAGAGCAAACTACGCCTCTCGTAGGTAGTTAAGTCAGTCTGCATGCTTGCTTTTTTCCCCTCTCGCAATCCCTCGTATCTCACTTTATTCGTTTCCCAGCGCGCTGAAACGCTATTGGCCACAATGGCGTTAATGTATGCGCGTTAAGCAAGCCAGATCAATTTGTTTTACCTGCAAATGGAACATGAAGAATGAAAGACGTGAGTCGATCCGAACTTACAACGTTGCCGAACTTTCACTCTTCTGCTCCGCCGTGCCTTTGCATCGCTCCTTGTGGAACTGGTTTTTCCTTCCGGAGCTCTTTGTAAGCAATTGCAGCTTGCTGCTTTCTGGCGAACAGACGTGTTAGCCACCGATTGAACTGGTTTACTGCGTGCTCGTTCGGGGTGCGGGCATGTGTTTAGCGAGAAGTGCGCGTACTCTTCCGTAGCTACGCACATCGGTTTTGTCTGTTTTGTCGCTTCAGTCTAAACATGTGGCGCTCTGCGGTGTGAGTGTCCTCGTAAATTTATATTCTGCTTCTACGATATCCGCTTGACAGGCTTGATTTCTTCGGTGATAGCAGTGGCTGAGCAAGGAGGCATGTTCGCTTCTGTATATAAGCAGTAGCTGCATCACGTCAAACATGATACATTGATCGCAGAGTTTTGTTGCGTGTAGGGAACGCGAACAAAGGAGGCACGTTTCAATTGGCTCCTGAAGCAGCGAGCCTAACCTTGACTATAGTTGCATTTTTTCGCCCTGCCTCTTCGCTTTAGCCAGGAGGGCAAGTGGCACATTCAACTTTGGCGCTGATCTGTCGTCATGCAGTAGTTTGTTCTTCTCTGTGTCTCTCTGTAAGTGTCTCTCTGTAAGGCTCAAGAGACCGTTTGTAGTGTCCCTGAGTATAGTGTCCCTCCCACACGCACTCAGTGTTTACTCTCTCACTTTTCCCTCTTTCTATTCCCCTTTCCCCCACCCCCAGTGTAGGGTAGCAAACCGGGTGCTCTTCTGGTTGACCTCCCTGCCTTTCTTATCCTTGCTTTCTCTTCTCTTCTCTTCTCTTCTCAGTAAATGCGCTAGAATACAAAAATTAATTGTACGATCTGTGTAAGTTTAAACGTGAACGAGTGCAAGCAAAAACGAAGCGCCTTTCTTATTTATCGCCATGATAAAAAGGAGATGTTCAGACATGTTAAGGCGAAATGTTAAAATAAAGAAAATTAGAATTCCCGCGACAGGGCAGCCCCGCCTTTTCAGGTGAATTTCAGGAGGAAGCAGAAATTACTTGCACGGCGAAAGGTAATTTCAGAATCGATAATGAAATATATTCGCTAAATAACTTAGATTATTCATTCTAAGACATTTTAACCCACGTGTTGCTGTTGCGAAACTGAAACTTAGCAGTAGCAGTAGTGAACTCACGTCTGCAAAGCAGAAATTAGACTAGTGTTACTTTCGAGATATCGCTCCCCAGCATGGGATACTAAATACATTGGCGTACGAATTAACAGTTTCCCAATAGCGCCCTCCAGCAGTTCGGGAAGATCTTAACGAGAACGTCCATGCAATTTTAGCACATTTTGGGCACGGATGTATCGAAAGTGGTGCTAGTTGCGTAACGATTTCCGCTAAGCAGACGTATCTTTCTATATACTGCTCGCGGCTTCAAAATCGCAACTGTGACGTGTTCCCTAAAGTGAATAATTAAAACACAATTAGTGAATCTTTCTAATTAGCTAAATGGGCATTGCGATTTGTCGTGTCAGCCTCCTCAGATAATGCACCTGAACAGGCTAAATTTCGCTACATGCTTCTGTTTCTTGTAGTCTTTTAAAGAATCTGTTCCAACTGAACTAAAACACTCGGTGTACCGTGTGTCCCATCTAACGTGAGCCAAACTGTTCAAATAAAGTTGGAAAAATAAAGAAAAATACTCGGTAAAATATACAATGATAGAACCTACGGTGTTCTTTTCTCACAAGTTAAACGACATCACACCTTTGGTATTATAGCCGTACCTACGCCGTCTTTTCTTTTTCTCTTCATTTTTTTTTTCTTACAACAGCTTGGCTAAAGTTAGCTGGAACACCCTATATACGTCTCTGCACTCCATAGTGTATGTGGTATTGGCGGGATTTACCGTATGCTCGAGCGGCAGCATGTTTAGCGAATGGCATATGATGAAAGCGCCTAAAATTTTTGCAGGCCAAGTCACGTGTGATCGCAGCTATTCTTCATCCGTGCCTATTCTGTAGCATTCGCAGCGGTCTGACGCTCCAGAACGTAAAGACGGTGAGGTCTCAGCCACTGTGGCTGCGTTCGCAGCTGTGCTATGCGGAAGTCCAACAACGCTTGCGATCACGTATAGTGTGCGATATAACCTATATACATGACACAATACACATACGTAAACAGTGCCTTACGATGTGGACCCCCGCAGACCGCCGTAACCAACTTTTCATCGGCATCGGGGTTACATAATAACGCAACATTTATTTGAATTACAAGTACCACTGTATCTGCATGGAAGAGTCCAGACACGGCAAAGTATTTAGACAGAAAGCGCCCGATGAGCAGACTATATAAAAGGCCGTCTTTCCCCTCAGGGTTGCATTTAAGCTTTGCCATATAGCGCTTGAGATGCTGAGTATTGAATGCGTCCTGCCGCGATATCACATTGCACGGTGCAATGCTGTACTATAAAGGGAAACCGTTGGAATCAAGTCTTTCAGATGAGCTAATCGAAACGACAAGGCGTTCATGCGTTCCTCTCCGCTGCCTCTTTCCGGTGCTTTAGGAGATACGCGAAGAAACGACGCCCGCTGAATGCATTTCTCTGGTAATATCCGTTATACTACAGTCGCAATGAATAAAAAAACGCGTACGTTAATGGTACATAGGTTCTTGGCGATATTTCGTCCGCCGCACATACACAAGCGGCCGGACTCTAGTGCAAGCGGACCGTCGGGAGGAAATCGGTCACATGGCGCTCGGCTACAGCAGCTGCCGCTCCGCGGTTCGATCTGCTCTCACGCAACATCGATACGTCGGGGCCCCCGCACGCGAGCCAATTATCGATAAAACAATCGAAGATCACTCGTATTTATCATTGGCTTCGCGACGCTGATTGGTCCGCAGCGACCGCGTCTGTCGTCGCACGCAGCTGCAGCTGCAGGGGACATGTAATTCTGCGGTATCTTTCGGCGCTTGTTTCTCTCCTGGCCCTGAGCTTGGAGAACGAGGGTAAAAAAAGACGATAAAAATGAAGCAAGAAAAAGAAACACGGAGCAGCGCCGTGCAAGCCACCGATCGTATCGTCGCTCTCTGGTGGTTCAAAACAAAAAGCGGACGCGCTTGCTCATTGAAATCGTGGCGAAGGGTGGTTGGGCAGGGGAGATATGTGCGGACTTGATTGCCGTAATTGGTGTCGGTTGGGCCGACGAATGATACTGCGGTGCTGCGCCCTTATATACTGCTGACACAATAAGCGGTTGACCAGGCGGGTTAGTGGCGGGAATGGCTCGTTTGCAAGGTCGTGTTCCTTACTGTTATCATTTATTCATTACTTGGACGGACAGTTGAAGAGTTCTTACATAAGGTACAAGACGGGAGCGCGCCATCGGGCCTCTCAGCGACCGCCTTCTCCCAGCGAGCACTGTAGGGTTATCGGCGCTTTTAGCATACGGGCCCGCCACGTTGCTCATGAATGAATGCGATGCCAAGACACATGCCTCGCAAAAAGATTTCCAGTGTTGCTTTTGCAGTACAGCAAGGCAGAGTGCCTGCTGGCACGCAGTGAGAAGCTGTAGTATTACACGATACCCGAAATTATCCGGCCGTGACCCAAAACCGCCAGTGTGATTGTGAGCGCCAAGTTATCTGCTTGCTTTCGCAAAGTCCACGGCTTAGGGAGAATTCTCGAGTTGAAATTGCAAAATACTATGGGCTTGACCTCTGGCCATACCGCTCTTTCTTTCTTTCTTTCTTTCTTTCTTTCTTTCTTTCTTTCTTACTTTCTTTCTTTCTTTCTTTCTTTCTTTCTTTCTTTCTTTCTTTCTTTCAAGTGCTCTGCCTAAAGGGGACACAAAAATGACGAACCAACGAACATTGTTGGCGAAAATTCACCCCGGAGACCCGGGTTCGATTCCCTCCCAGACAGAAATGCACCAAATTTTCTTTTCAAACCCTTTAATTTATTTTATTTTGTTTACAGGAACCTCCCTGATAAATTTGACGTCAATACGAGCATTTTTTGCCGTGTTTATTATTTGCGAGTCTTTTACTCTGCGCCGTGGGCCATTTTTCGGTGTCATCGCTCGGTCACACCGCCGACGACGACGCCGGATTTTCGCGTCATGGGGCTATTCGATCTTAGCTAAGATCTAACGAGGTAAAGAACTGGGTATAGAGTAAACGGTCGAAGGCGTCGTCGATCCTTGGCAGGGGGTAAACATCGCGTTTGGTGACTTTGTTAAGCCATCTGCAGTCGACACAGAAGCGTAGTGCATTGTCCTTCTGTTTAACCAGAACGACGGGAGACGCCCATGGGCTTGTCGAAGGCTGAATAACATCATCATTTAGCATTTATTTAACCTGGTGTTTATTCGCTTCTCTATCCATTGGCGACACGTGGTATGGATGTTGACGAACTGGCCGTGCCGACCCCTCTGTTAAAATACGGTGTTTCGTAACGGAGGAGCGCTGAACTTTAGATTCTGTGGAGAAGCAGCCAGAGCATTCGCTGACGACGCCTAATATTCGCTGCTTCTGGAGTTCCGACAAGCCGGCATTAGCGTGAATGCGCCTGCTGAAGGTAATAGCATTTTTCACGTCCGGTGAAGTCACTTCTAATGTGCCGACGATGGAGAAGTCAGAAATTTCGTTGAGGAAGGCAACAGACAGGCCGTGCCTTGAGGGATGTGCTGAAACTCGTTGCTGAAGTTTGCCAGAACCAGTGAACGTTTGTTCTGCAACTGAACAAGTCCTCGAGCTATGCAGATATACCGTTCGAGTGGCAGCGGAATATTTGCCTCGGCAATGCCCTTGTAGTCGTCGAGTGCGTCGCAGGTTACAATAGCTAATAGGCTACTCCTTGGCGGTAACGTGACGTTGTCGTCAACGATGCGCAAGGCGTTGTCATGACTGTCGTACTCGCTCATTGCTATGGCGTGCGCCGTCGGAAACGTTGCCCGTGGCTCTTGCAAATTTATGATGACTCCGTGAGCCTGCAGGAAGTCCATTCCAAGAATCAGGTCTATCGAACAACTCGGCAGGATAATGAAATCTCCGACGTACGTGAAGCCGCGAATATTAACTCGTGCTGTACATCTGCGCACGGGATTTAAGAGGTGACCTCCGGCAGTGCGGACCGGTGACCCAGTCCACTGCGTGTAAACTTTTCTCAGCTTAGCGGCAAGTTCTCTGCTCATAACCGAAGTGTCCGCGCCGGTGTCGACTAAAGCTTTGACTTCATCGTCGTCTATGCTTACTGGTATATCCGACGTTACTACGTGCTTTGAATCACCTGAGCGGGTTTGAACCTCGGTCTGTTGTCGCTTTCATCGCAGTAGAGGATATTCGGTACTCTCGGTGTCAGCGGTACCACCTCCGGAGGTCGTTGAACTCAGTTTTGCCGGTTTGCAGGGCCGGGCGACCGGCGCCTAAGGGCGTCTCGAGGGAAGACAGGACTTGGTAACAGGTATCGTGACGGAGCAGGTGATGACAAGCGAGGCTCGTACCTTTGCTGTTCGAAGAAATTGTGACGACTGGCGAGGAAGCTCTCGTCCTCCAGCGGGCGCTCACCAGGTCGTGGACGAGGCGCATTCGGGGAGAACCCATGGAGACCCACGTGACGGTAGGGACACGTCCTGTAGATATGGCCGGTTTCGCCACAACAGAGAGGGCTGTGGTCATAAGCACGCCAGACATCACCATTTCTTGGCTTGGACGCGTTGATGAACGCTGCATTCCGCGCCTGAACTCGTTTGCTCCGCGGTGCGCACAACGTTTGAGGTGGTGTTATACAGCGATGGACGTCATGGGGCTTCTGCATAAGTCATCCTAACATGCTCCTGCTGCTGTGGTGCCCCATAGCATTCTGGAACTTGGATGGCTTGCCTGATCTCGTCTCGCACCATTTACGCCACAGAAATTCGCGCGACCGGGGGGCTCGATCGCTTGCATTTTGTGGAGCTCTTATGACGGCTGTTATCAATTCTCTCAGGTCACTGACGTCGCCTCCCAGCGTCACGTTAGGGATGCCACTCGAAAGTGCAGTCACGTTTCATTGTACTGCCCAGCGCGCTGTTGTAGTGCCCTTTTTATCGCAGCCGCTTCAGCAAGAAAGTCCGCAAGCGTAGTCGGTGGGTTGCGGATAAGGCCGGCAAAGATTTCCTGCTTCACACCTCGCATTAGGTGTCGGACTTTTTTGTCTTCGGGCATTGAAGCGTCTGCACGCCTGAAGAGCCGAGCCATGTCTTCAGTATACGTGGTGAAGCTCTCACTAGGAGTTCGAATTCTTGCAGAAAGGAGAGACCGGAGTCTCTCCTTTCTGTGTGTGTGGCGACTAACTGCCGACGAAATTCGTCCCGAGACGTCAATGTTGCCTCCTGGTTCTCGAACCACGTCTTTGCAGAATCCTTGAGAGCGAAGTACACATTATGCAGCTTGCGCTCTTGGGGCACGCCCTGCTAGACGCTATGTTCTTTTGTACGCGGAAAGTTTGGAAGCGCTGCAATCACGGCGCGCAAGCGGGTATGTCACGTGGTACTTTTTTGTACTTCGCTGGCATCCGCAGTAAGCTGAAAAACACTAATACTTAGTAGATAGAAAGTTAGAAACTGCCTAATCGGTCGTTTTGCAAAGCGCTCTACAACTTTCTAATTCGAATCTTTTGCCTAACTTCGTTGCTTCAGAAGTTAGGTCATTAATATTTACTAATTATCTAATTAAGGAAAATACAAAAATAAGGCGTGAGACACTACACACAAAAGTGAGCAACATGCATTTGGTCGCGTGGTCTTAGAGTGTATTGGCATATCTTTAAACTCTGACTAAAGTTAGCTGAAACACCCTGTATATAAGGAGAAGGCGAAGCACCTATGACCGCACCAGACTGGCCGCATTCCTAGCGAGCCAATAAATACATCGCGGCTGTAAAGTGCAGCGGTATTTCACCGATATGTGGAATGCACTCAGCCACACGGTATACCGTATGTCTGGGTGCATTCCATATCTCGGCGAGGAGACAGCATCGAAATCTGCTACAATGCAGGCTGCCTTGCTGCCTAGCGGAAACAGTCGACTTTGGCGAGCTGTATCATGTCGGAGTCCCGTAGGCATTGCTGCTGCCTGAAACATCAACCCTCAGTGCTTTTTAGGCGGGCGGCACCGGTTTTGGGGAAAAACCCAGGTTGAGGATGGCGATTTGCTCGACTGTGAGATAAATAAATAAATAAAGTAGGAGACAAATATTGATTGACTGATTATTGGGTTGTTATGGCGCAAGGGCCAGTTCTCGCCAATGAGCGCCAATGTGAGAGAAATATAATATTTTTTTTTACTATGGGTTATATTTCAGATGATAACAAAAAAATATGGGAAGTTTCCACTATATATAGTGGTGCAAGGCTGGGTCACAGCGGAGCTAGTTCCGGCTTTTGCTAAGTATTGATAGGTTTTACTAAGTTTTGCGAGGTTATATACTGCTCGGGTAGGTTCATACTAAGTGTTCCTAGGTTTTCCTAAGTCTTACGAGGTTATGCATGGCTTAACTACGCTCATACTAAGTGTCGCCAAGGTTTACTAAGTTTCGCCAAGTTTTTGCGAGGTCATACACGGCCAGACCCCAGCAAGTCACACGCATACAAGCCACAGTACGTGCATCACAATTTATTATGTACAGTGCTTCAGTACCACGTCATCATCGTCGATCCGCTCCTCGTCCTCGACGTCCGACCGTCGTCGTAGTCGTCGTCGTGGTCGGTGGCGTCGGGGAAGGCTTCGCGAAGCACTTGCAAGGCAGAGCTCTTCTGGTCAAAGTTCCGCACCGAGCTCACCGTGGGGAGATTCACGCCGAACCAGAGCCGGTCACAGACGCGGCATTCATGCCGAGGAATTCTCGCTGGAAGCGGCCGTTCGCACCTCCCATGGATTTGCGGACTTGGCGTTGGAAGTTCTCGGTGACGCGCAAGCCCGGAACCGATTCCCGGCGGCGCCGTGCATTCAGTCGGCAGCGTTCGTTGTCTCCGGCCCGAAACTCGGGATTCTCGGCTCGGCGACGGCGTTTGTCGGCGGCGGCCTCGGCGCGATGGGCAGGATCGGCTCTCCTTCGTCGATCGTAGCCCCGCTGAGCCACGCGCTGAGCTTCCTTATAGGTCACAGACACGACAGCTGTGACCAAACTCTATGCCCAGAAATTCGCGCTGGAACTGGCCGTTCGCAGCCCCCGTGTCTCGACGGGCTTGGCGCTGGAAGTTTTGGAGCAGTCGAAGGCCAGGATCGCTTTCTCGGCGACGTCGAGCGTTCAGGCGCCGACTCTCGCGTTCCCTGGCCTGAAACTCGGGATCCTCGACTCGGCGTCGCCTCTTCTCAGCCGCAGCTACGGCGCGGTGTTCGGCGGCGACGTATAGCTTCTCGCTTGGCAGTACGGCGCTCTTCCTGGTGAGCCGCTTCTTCTTTCCTCGGTCTTCCCATGGCAGCAGCACGTGCGCATGGAGTGGAGGAGGCGAGAGGTGCGTCGCCGCACCGGCTGTTGCGAGCTTTTACTCGCCTGTGACGTCACTACTTCGCCCTACGCGCGTGATGGTGCGAGGAGGTTACGTGGATCGTTAGGCACATAGCCTCAAGTTAGGCATCTTTGCTTGCAAGAACGAATTCAAACTCTCTCTATGGCAACGAAGGCAGGTTATCTGCCCGATGAGTATAATAATAATAATATTTGGGGTTTTACGTGCCAAAACCACTTTCTGATTATGAGGCACGCCGTAGTGGAGGACTCCGGAAATTTTGACCACCTGGGGTTCTTTAACGTGCACCTAAATCTAAGCACACGGGTGTTTTCGCATTTCGCCCCCATCGAAATGCGGCCGCCGTGGCCGGGATTCGATCCCGCGAGCCCGATGAGTATCGTTCCACGTCAGGAGGGCCGACTCGTTTACATTAAACGGGTCGACTCTGTCATTAAAAATTTGAAACGCATAAAAAGGGCTCAATAGACTTTAGCAGCTCTTCAGAAGATACCTAACTACTCACGAACGCACCAGCGGCTATTCTTTTGTTCAAGGTTACTGTGAAGTGACTGCGAACACTAAAAAAGACTGTTTTCTACAGTCCCTTCGTCGGACTACGAAGAAGGTGATATAATCTATTTACCATTTATTTAGTTATTTAATTAATCAGAAACCTATTTTTTTTTCAAATGTACATGATTCTATGCCACAGCTATTGAGACAGATATTGAAACATCTGCCGCAACTACAAAAAAGAAAAAAATAGAAACAGCAAAAGAAAGATCCATTTATCTTAAATAGCGACTTTAAAAACAAAAGAGAGAGGGGGGAGGGACAATATTGTCATGACAACATGCGCAGAGAACATTTACCGGAAATATAAGAAAACAATAAATAATTTTCACCATCATCAGATTCACCTGAGGAAGGACAAGGTAACATAGGAACGCTCTATTTATTACTTGAGCGTGTAAATGCTACTCAGAGCAGAGGGCGTACGTTCGTTAAGGTTCGAGTTTTATGCAGCAAAAGTGTTCAGCAAGCTGGGAAGTGAGTGACGTATCATTTGTCGTCCATAATTTGTGCGTGAATGGGACGCAAGCCATTTCCCAGTCTGGCGGGTGTTATAGATTATTTGGCGTCTGTTAAGGTTTGCAAAGATATATAAAAACGCTGTTTTCTGTTTTAATACTCTTATACAGACGCGAGCTAACCGATAATTAAAAAAAGAACTGTGAAATTCAGCATTCTAAAATTTTTAGTAGTGGTTGTGAGTGGGAATCAAAGCGCACGTCGCAAATACGAACCATATTTCTCTGCAAAGCAAAGAGAAGGTTGGTATTAGTGGCAGAGGTAGTGCCCCAAACAAGAAGGCATGAGTTGGAGTGAGTGACAAACAAGGCGTTACAGTTGAGCATCTTGGGGCTGAGCGAAAGTTCTCCGAGATTTTTTTTTTTTTAATTGTAACTGACTCACTCAGGTTTGGCTGCGAACTGCTAAATAAATGAAATGTTTCGCTTTTGTTAACAACATTTCAAATCTATAATAATCAATAAATCAATCGCAACTACATCTCTTTCACACTCACGCTTGAAGATTTATGTTTGTGCACAACTTCCTTCCTTCCTTCCTTCCTTCCTTCCTTCCTTCCTTCTTTCCTTCCTTCTTTCCTTCCTTCCTTCTTTCCTTCCTTCCTTCCTTCTTTCCTTCCTTCCTTCTTTCCTTCCTACCTTCCTTCCTTCTTTCCTTCCTTCCTTCCTTCTTTCCTTCCTTCCTTCTTTCCTTCCTTCCTTCCTTCTTTCCTTCCTTCCTTCCTTCCTTCTTTCCTTCCTTCCTTCCTTCCTTCTTTCCTTCCTTCCTTCCTTCTTTCCTTCCTTCCTTCTTTCCTTCCTTCCTTCCTTCCTTCCTTCCTTCTTTCCTTCCTTCCTTCCTTCCTTCCTTCTTTCCTTCCTGTCCTTTTTTTACAACGCAGAGCGCATGCACTGGTGCTAAATGTGAATTCACCGTTACTGTAGATCTTAGCTTGAACAGTATTTTTTGCAATTAAAATTAAAATAAAAGGAAGAGATTTAGTCGCCTGCATGTAATGCCAACGAGTACACCTTTTCACGTAAAATTATTAATAAGACATAAAAATATTGTACTTTAGGAAGCAACGTCACACGTTCGAAAAAAATCTGGAGCGGGATTAGATAAGAAAGTGAATGAAGTCCACATGTGCTTGAACAGTCTACAACTATGCCACAGGATCCGCGCACTCTGAATGGCCATGTTTTACCGGCAATGCAAATTTTGCATATGAGCATGATGCTTCATCAAGTGAACATCACGGGAGCAGGGAACCGCGTGAATAAGTCTCAGCGGCCTTCGAGTCGTATCTCTTATGTCGGCAAAGAGGGCCATCTGTGTGCGGACTGACGAAGAACGGCTCACGGTCTGCCTTCATATATGCCTTTCTTTTTCATCAAGCAGGGCGACGGAGGCCTTGGGTTTTGTATCTACGGTTTAGATAGGGCTTCGTGTCTAGTAAGCATCGGTCACCGCGATATTCATTACGCGAGACAGTGTCGGCCCCCACTGCTTATTTCGTAGTCTTTCCATGAAGAAAAAGATGCGCTATCTGGGCACTAGCCACTTAGGGACGTTCGCTCTGGTTGCTCTGATGGCATCGTAGTAAGCGTGAGGGTAATCTATAATCTAAATCATACATTGCGCTTGCGCTGCGGTCGCCGAACGAGTAAGTGACGGCGGGGTCGCAGAGCTAATCGCTGTCTGGGTGCCCCCGGTGCCACTGGCAAGGCGACATTGCTTCTTCCAACACTGCTCACCACTGTACTCTGTTGCCCGCCATCTTCAGTAGTGCTTGTACAGATGACTATTGCCGCTGGCAGGTCGTGACGCCATATAAGAATACATGGGCGCTGTTGTAATCGCACCGCTGGTACGAGTTGTTGGGAACTCGGAGCTGACGCCCGTTGTTGCACCTGGGTCGCAAGCCCCAAGGGTAGCGTTGGCCTGGCGGCCTGGGGTACAACTGGAAGCATCCGAAGGTCCCGGCAAAGCATGAGTCGACTGGTAACAACAAAACAACTTGTTTATTCTAACATCGCAAAGAGTTGGCGGTCAGGTTGACCGAAGTAGAGAGACGGGAGAGCACGTTACTCAACAGAAGAAATCGGAGCCCCCCCTTTTGGCGTCCGGGGGCAGCTGCTTTTATACTCTCGCAGTTGAGGGCAAGAAGGAACCCCTCTATAGACGAGCACGTGACGGTGCCGCTCGGCCACAATGGGATAAGGTGGCGCAGCGTCGTGTCGGCGCCACTCGGACCCCCCTTGCTTCACAGTTGTTGGGAGCTCCTCTCCCCGGCTGCCGCGCTTCGACAAGCGTGGGCACAATGGGAAGAGAAGGAGGAGCAGCCGTCGTGTCGGCGCCGCTCGGACCCCCTTGCTTCACAGTTGTTGGGAGCTCCTCTCCCCGGCTGCCGCGCTTCGACAAGCGTGGGCACAATGGGAAGAGAAGGAGGAGCAGCCGTCGTGTCGGCGCCGCTCGGACCCCCTTGCTTCACAGTTGTTGGGAGTTCCTCTCCCCGGCTGCCGCGCTTCGACAAGCGTGGGCACCAATATGCACATACACTCACACACGCACATGAAGACACGTGGCATTGGAACATGCCTGGACGCGCTTGGCGGGGAGGCGTAGCGGCGGCGCCGAACGGGCCAAAATGTCTGCCGCTTTGTTGCAGCCGCGCCGGCCAAACCGCGCGTCGTAGGCGAAACGTAACAGCGCTCAGAGCTTCTGCCCCTGGCACAGAGCAGCACAAGGTCGCCGGCACGTCCTGTGAAGAAATAACTTTTTTAAGCGACACTGTTTTCACGGCGTATGCTCTTTGCAGCGTTGTCCGACCGGTTCCCTTATAGTGTAGGTACGCTGAGCAGAAGAGTGGAAGCTTGAGCCGTACTACGGGGTAGGAGTGCGTGCACTCTTGAGCTCCGCAACGTGCGATCTTGTGACGGTTTTAATCTTTCTTTATTTGGTTGTTTGTTTACATTGAGAAGATACTGTATGGCCCAGGCAAAAAGCGACAAATTTGCTTGAAGGAAACCTGAGCCGCCCTTGTACACGGCATACAGCAAACGCAAACGCTCAACTATGTCTATACAACAGAAAATGAGTACACAACTATAACTATACAATATAATTTGTACAAAAAAAAGTACATTCTTGCAACACTCATCCTACAGACTTCATCAGTAGTTCAATGCATATACCACATCAAATACACACAAAATATGTATGTTGTGTAAACATACAAGTACAACTGTAGACTGAAATTTGAAAATCACAAAAATAACCAATGGAGTTTAATATCTTCTATGTTGATATCGGCAAGCGAACAGTTCGAAAGCGCCATTCTGACCAATCACGCGAGGCCAAGCGAGCGGTTCGCTTTCCGAGCCGTTGTAAGATCGCACCTATAGATGGCGGATGACGAGCGGACACAGCGACGCCGGAACTGGTGTTGAGACAGATAACAGGTACGGAATCTCTGTCCATGTTTAATGCTCTGGCCATTACGTGCGGAAATGTAAGATAAATGAAAAATGAAAAGTACGTCAACTTATGTTTACGTATACCGGAAGATTCAGCGAAAGCTGACAGATTCGTCCGCAATTGTGCCCACTGCGTACAATCTCTCTCTGGCTGTCCAACCCCCCAATCATTGCTGTGAAGGAACTATAACTTATTTCGCCTAGAAAGATTCAGCGCCCGCCGCCTCCCTGCCATCCCCATACCCCCTATTTATTAATTTTTTTTTTCGTGGCAATATTTGTCAGATTGCCCGTGCACTGGAGATGCCGGTAGCGCCGACGTGACGTACTTTTAAAAAAAAAATCTAGCAATACGGGTGAGTTGTAATTACATGTTTTCCGTAACATTGGCAGCAATTTTTACAGCCCCTCACACTAAAGCGTCACTGTCGAGTGTTACATAGGCACTCAGGTTCGACTGACGAGGTAGCGGAAGAGGATTTATCGTGGCGAAAAACCAGCTCAAGCGTTCGACGACAGCCTCTGGCTCGTGCAAGAACGCTCTTGTTCGGGTGCACGCTAAAGAATGCGCCGGCAGTCTAAATCATAATCCAGAGCCCTGCACTACACGCGGCGTCTCTCATAGCGCGGGATTTCCTTCGGGACGATAGACTCCGCCACTCAGTGAACTCCCTGGAGCGACGCACTTCTTTCTATTTCGGCCCGTCAGTCCGCCCGGCCTGTCGCTGTTCAGGCGCGTCCGGTCCACAGCGATGGGCAGCGCAACGCGAGTTGGCCGGAACGGCGCAGTGCGCTGGCGGCGGAGGCCTCGTTTCGAGGAGACAACGCCACAGCGGCTGTGGGGGCGCGTGTTTACGAGGGCGGAGGGCATGTCACGGCGCGCTATCGTCGAGTGGAAACACTTGCTGGGCGATAGGGGCGCTTTTGTATCGCGCGCTTGCATAATAAGCACGCCGTCCTCGCTGCCACGCGCTGACCAACTGACCCAGCGCGTGGAGTCGCCGCGTCCACGCCGGGCAGACAATGGGGGCTCCCGCCTGGGCAAACAGCGCCGTGAATGACCACTATATTTACGCTCCTCTCGAGAACGCGGTAAGCCCAGGTGCCCGCACGCTCGCACACTGAGCGCCGCGAGTGATGTCAGTGCCGAACCGGCTCCTCAGTACACATGAGGCGGGCGACGCCTGATAGAAAGTAGCGCAAGCGGCCAGCATTACGCGTAGGCCGTGTATTGTAGTGCCCGCTGTGACGTACTGTGTTACGCCATGGTTGAAGTAGTGCGAGTGGCACCTGTATATATTTGAGTAGCCTAGGGATGGCGAACTTCAGAAGCTGTCGCGGTCTCGGAGGAGGAAAAGAAGGAAGGAAAGGTAGGAAGGTCAACCAGATGCACGTCCAGTTTGCAGCCCTGCACTAAGAAAAGAAAGGATTAGGAGGGATGAAGGACTATCAGTGTGAATACGTGCGGTTGTCCATAACTTCACGCCTGTAATCGTTCACTGAGAGCAGTCGATTTCATGAAACGTAGCAGTGCCCGCGTCGCTTTGTGAGCCTGCGATGCGTAAGGCCATGGTCCGTGAATAGTCTCTGAAAATGGTCTGCTATCTAATCGGTTTGACAGCCTCCGAAGAACGTCGCGTTCGATCTCATACAGATTACAAGAACACAACACGTAGTCGATCGTTTCTTCACATTTGAACGAGTCACAAATAGGTGTGTCGGACATTCCAACAAGGAATGAGTTGGCTTTTCGTAAAAGCCACCCCTAACCAAAGGTGGCACAGTAAAGTTTCATCACGGCGAAAGAAGTTCCATGGAATCTGCAGCTTCAATGTAGGATCCAGCTGGTGGAGTTGGAGAAAATCGGGCTGTTCCACAAGGTTTCAGCCCTGGTTTGAGCAAGTAAACGAAGACCCCTCGCAGCGTCTGTCCTTGATAAGGGTATAGGGAATTTTGGTTTCTATAGGGAATGCCAACGATGCCCACTGAACTAACGAGGAGGTGGATAGCGGGACGACTGAGAAACGTCCTTGCGAGGGCGCCTCTCGACAGCTGGCCCAGCAGATCCCCCCCTCCGCTCCCTTCCAACACACACGCACTTTAGGAAAACCGTACCTTACTTAACCCCTCCAGGCCAACAAACGATCTATCCAATCTGATAAACTTTAGGGTTATCATGTGACTCATGCTGAGCATACGGCCTTCTTTTATTTTGTCTTTAATCGGAAGGTGTGATTCAGATTGGTAATAGAGAGCACGGTTACTCCAGTTATATTTCTCTTTAATCATACTGTGCTTCAGATGAGCACTGACAAAAAAAAAAGATTATTATTTTGGTTCTTGGTTCTGCTTTAAGGAGTAGAGACAGACCTAGTAATCAAAGTACGGAAGCCCTTTTGCCTCAGCCTGCTAGTTTTAATTTTATTTGCACGCTCATTTATGACGAATAGCTCAGATTTCAATTTCTAAGCGCTTCTAGAGCATCGTGTTTTCGCTGACTCTTTCGTGCCACTGACCCTCACCCATGCTTAGGCCAATGAGCCAACCTTGTTATTAAAGTTTATTATCTCTCTCTCTCTCTCACTCTCTCTCTCTCGTAAGCATGGTTTGTAGTCACGTGCTAACACAAACCGCTGTTCGTTGTCTCACGAGGCTCAGCGAAGGGCAGCCACGTTTTGGGTAAAATGCCAGTGAGACTCTACTATAACGTCAACTTCACCACCACTCGCTGAATACGGTTCCTCTTGTTCTCATTGCGAAGAATGGAGTTTCGAATCGCCATGAGAGAGGCGGCGTCTGGTGACGATAACGCCATTTTAATATCCCGTCTTGATGTTAGTCGTCTTTGTGGGGGCGGGATGGGAGGCAAAACAGTGCTTCAGGGGAAACGGAATTGTATGGTATATGTGCGAGAGTTCAAGATGCCGTACAATGACAAGACTTTTAAATGTACATTTTTTCACCATCCTTTCATTTGGAGGCGCTACATCGACCAGTGTCTCCCATGCGGGTGCCAGCGGGCAAATGCTTGACGAAGCCTTCGTATTATCTAGGAGTATCTACACCCACTTGTTTGTTGCAACCTTATTCAGCCACTGCCTATGACGGCTCGTGCATTATTTATTTGATGGCATAGTGGACCAGCCGCTTTCTTTAGGAGAAATTCCTCCGCCTCAATATAGCGTTAATGTGTACTGTCTATATAATAAAAAAAACGAAAAATAAAAACGTGGCATCTTATGGCGCATATGGTGAGGTATGATGACTGCCACGCGTAGACGTACCTGACTATGTAGGAGTGATCGTAAAGAACATTACGCCAAATTTTGTATAGCTACTGTTCAGTTCAATTGAATGACAAGGGGGAGTAAGTTCTCACGAACTACCGCAGGTACGAGGTGTGCTAATAATTTATATCCCTTTTTTTTAACACCTGGTACCGTAAGAGCGCTGTCCCGCCAAAATCTTCCCGATGCCAACGAGATGATGGCGCGACTGACGAGGAAGTATTTCCCTGACTCGCGTGCCAAAAGAAGCATGCTTGCAGCTCACGCTGTACGCGGCGGCAGCGGGAGAAAGAACAGTGGCCCGGCGTGGCGAAGGGGCCTGCTGCTGCCCCGAGTCGTGCTCGAGGCAGCTATCTCTGCCCGCATCGATTTGCAGCACAGAACACCCCCGCAAATCGGACATTCGGCATGGCGCCACAATAGCCGGCTGAGCCCTGCGCGGGCGATATCGATCTCTGGAGTCGCCGCCCAGTTCCGCCTCAGTGACGGAGCAGCTATCTGGGTTATGGCGATAACGTCGACAGCCGCCGCTCCCCGGGCCGCGTGCTGTGCTAGGACCACTGCTGCTCGCCAGGTGCCGCCACCGTCTCTCCGCTGTCGTCGCGGTCAGCGAGCCACAAAACGCGCCAACCGACGTTGGCCTTTCGCGGCAGCAGCCGTAGTCGCCTTCCGTCTGTTCCCTGTTCTGAAGAGAGAGAAAAAAAAGATACTGGATTCTCGCTACATGTGTGTCGTCGCCTGTTTCGAGACATCCCCCCCAGTATGTCTGCCATGAAATACATTGGTGTTCCGCATAGTTTCGTTCCGCCGGGCTTAAGGAATGTTGCCTGTGGAAAACAAAAAGAAAGTGACTTGAACGCCAATGCGTTTTGCGTCAAGTTTACAAGCAGCTATATCGCAACTGGCGCTAGTCTCTGGGTACAAGAGCTGAATGGGCCAACATTGAGCACTCACTGGCTTCAATTCGGCAATTGCAGCTTGTTAAAGGTATACATTATAATGTTTTACGTCACAAAGCCACAGTTTAGCTCGAAACGCCGCAGTGGGACCATCCGTGTAAGTTTTGATGACCTTCGAATTCTTCAACATGCATCCAATGCATGGCACACGAGCGTTTTTGCATTCTGCCCCCACTGGAACCGCAGCATGGAATCGAATCCGCGGCTTTGAACTCAGCAGCAGAACATCCTAGCCGTTGAACCACCGCAACGCGTGCAAGATCTTCCTTGAAGTAAATAACTGAAAAGTTAAGCAGATAATCGTACTTAATGAAAGAGCGAATTACTGATTATCGCACTTTTTCTTATGTCAGTTTGCGTGCAAATTGTGTTGAGAAAAAAATATGCTACCTACTACTGCACCTTCTTTTTTTTTAGTTTTACTGGAATTCTTCGCTGACGTGGCCTGTGGTATATGTAATACGTCAATTAATTCAGGATTAGCACTTAGCTCTCCCGTCAACAAGCTGAACCTGCCTTAATATGTTACGAATCAAATTGGTGCACCAATAAACATTCAGGAATTATCCTGAGTTAAATGGCTCAACGATGTTTGAGTACTTGCGCTGTTTTTATGCAGTGACACTTTATGAAGGAAAAAAAAAGTTCTAATTTCGACGGTTCTTACCCAGGTTCCAGCTCTGGGCTGGTCTTCTGAGGTTTCAGCTCGTAACTCGTAGATAAAAAGTTAAATGAACAGGTTTTTTTTCTCTTTTTAACTGTGGTGTCGTGAAGTCAACAGCTGGTCATTGTATAGCCGCTGCTACAATGTCGCACCAACGACTGTCGTCTTGTAAACTTTTGAAAGACTTACTTTGAAGATCCAGCCCTTCAACCAATGACTGTGTGATATTAGTAAATAAGGCAGATACGAATCGAAATAACAAATAACAAGGCTGGATTTATTTGTTCAGGGATATATTGCCATAAAGAAATGGTAAACTGACAAATGCAGTGAGCCTGACTAAATAAGCGAACTGTACTTGGTTCGCGCGCCGCGTCTCGAGCCGCTAGATTTAACGTATGGCGTTCCGATAGTTAAATCAGCTCAGCGCGAAAACCCAGGTTCGAGCCCTTTTCAAGCGCTTACATATTGCCTTGGTGATGCTCTTGGTTACTTGCGCACCCCGGTAGTTTTAATACATTGACTATCACCCGTCACGCGTGAAGGGAATCACAGAAGCGGGCCTTTCCACACAAGTCATCTTATTGCAGAGAAGCAAGCTTTAAGGTGTCTGTTACCAACGTGCAGACATATTCGGCACCGTGGTGAGGGTCCGTATATCGGCGCTGGTGTTCATCAATGCCGCCCACGCGTCCAATAAGAGCGCTCGATGGGCTGGCTAACTTCGATCGCGTGCTCGAATGCGTCATCGATGGTTAGCGCAGACGACGCATCCGGAGCGAGCAGCTCACTGCGAGCTACGTAGCTCCGACCAGCGACTAAACCTATCAAAGCAAGCGAAATCATAGCGATACTTCCCTCTAGTTGCGCCAGCACGTGATTTCCTATCAACACGCTGCGGATGTTGTTGGTTCTTTCGAGCGATGTCGAAAGGAGCCGGGGGACTCGTCGCGGTTAGAACAAAACGTTGCTAGAGCTGCCGTTTTGTCATTTACGCCCAAGTAGCCGTATATGATCGCTCATTATGCGAACGATTGAGTAAAGTAAGGTGAAATGCAAAACACACCACTAGAGTTAACCAGTGGGCTAGCGAAGCGGAAAAGATAGTGGCTGAAAACTGAAGGAAATTTTGCGCACAGTTGCACAAAAGAATAATCACCTGGAGGATAGGTCCAGGCGGAATAAGTTTTGATCAACTGGTGGCGTTTTAAAAACTGCTGGCGTAAGTTGCAAATTTGGTAGCAATAAAATTTGAGCAATGCCATCGAGTTGGTACACGATGGGAAGGAGAACGCTGGCATGTGTCGTCTAAACTGTTAGATTTACGCACGTAGTTTTGTTCTTAAACTTAGAGGGATGAAGGTATTCATAAACGAGGAGTTTTATAATCATGTGCACCAAGTACATCTCCAATTCTGGTGGAACTCTAACAACATCTACAAGGATGCTATGCGTATTTACGATGATAATAAAATATTCATATCAAGTAGTCCATGCTGCCACCTTGTGGAAGTGCTGTTTCGAATATTGTTTTTGTAAATGAAGATGTCCTTAAACAGGCTTTTAGATGTGGCATTGCTGAAGGCTCATCTGACCACAAGCACATCCGCGTCATCTCAATTTATTTTGTGCACCAAGGATTCAGGTATACGAAACAGTGGTGGACCTTAACTATGCAGATGATGAGCCTATCTTTGCACTGCAGGCGTGTTTAGAAGACCTTTGTTTGTTAGCCAGGATTACTGGCTTTTACGGAATGTTTGACTCGTACTACGAGATTGTACGGGAGTGCATTGTTCGTCTTGTGGCGAGAAAAAAAAATCTAAACGTAACCTTAGCCATCTGTGGCACACACGATCTATCATTAAGCTTGCACTACGCGTTAGGGAAATCCGCAGGAAGCCACAGTAAAGTGGTTGTGCACAGCTGTTGCCATCGCTGAAAGCCATACTAAAAAGTGAATTGCATCAAGTTAAGGGATTTTAATAAAATACTACACTAGCCACATTCATGTTTCTAAATTATGGAAACCACCGGCCGTGTTTTGCGAAATTCCTCACAGTTCCTTATTATCGAACAGCCCCGTTCCAATCGCCTATTATTTTCTGAAAACTTTAACTGCCACTTTAAATCGGTCTTTACCCGCCGTGGTTGCTCAGTGGCTATGGTGTTGGGCTGCTGAGCACGGAGGTCGCGGAATCGAATCCCGGCCACGGCGGCCGCATTTCGATGGGGGAGGAATGCGAAAACACCCGTGTGCTTAGATTTAGGTGCACGTTAAAGAACCCCAGGTGGTCGAAATTTCCGCAGTCCTCCACTACGGCGTGCCTCATAATCAGAAAGTTGTTTTGGCACGTAAAACCCCATAATGCAATTAAATTAATCGGTATTTAGCCGGAATAATGGAACTAATATTGTGTTTGATTATGACAGTAGGCTCATATAATTTCCTCGTATATGGCTCGTCCTGTGCTTAATGTTTTGTTGAAGATTGATACCAAGGAAACCGTTGCACCTCACGGCATACCGAACACGTTTCCAAAAACAATTGTGCATAATAGAACGCTATGTACCGCACCATTATGGATATTCATTCATATTATTGTTTCAAGGCACTTTATGACAAACTGCTAGTTATACTAATATTTACAACCGGTAACAAACTGTTCATTTAAAATTTGAGGCCTATGTCTTCAATAAATTTGTATTTTAAAACTTCGTAAACATCATTCATAAAGGTACTATGGAGTAGCTCGGCAATAAAAATTTCCTTTTGCGTCACAAGCGCGGTTCTTGAGGCGCATGTTCAACGGCCGCACACTTCATTAATTTCACCCACCCACGAAGTTGCATCAGCAATAAATTTTAGACGCAAATCAGATGTTTCTATAGATTGCGACAAAATTTTCGACACAGTAAGTCAGAACCAGAAATATTAACTAAATAAGTGATATTCTTCATGGCGCCAATTACTATTCTGCTTTTGTTTACTTAGGAATGACGTCTTAGTTCGTAACAATTAACCATGTCATGTACTGCAAAAGTAACATCTGACGCCCCTCAAGGGTCAATCTCGTAGGGGCACTCTTGTTTGCTGTTTACATCACTGGCATTGTGGAGGGTTTCAGTAACACCTTTGTTAAGATGCGCTCGTATGCCGACAACCGCGTTTTGTATTCCAATGTCACTAATGTCCCGGACCAGCTGATAAGTGAACAGTGTTTTTTGTGTGTGTGTGTGTGTGTGTGTGTTTTTGTGTTTGTTAATGGAATCATAAGTTTCAAATGGGCATTAAGCCGCACAGACACACGCATCCACTCACAAATTTGAAATTCGCTTATGATAATGCGTGCAAACTAATACATGTTCATAAACTTAGATATACAGATGTTGTTTTTGCGTCTAAATTAACCTTGTATAAGAAAAATTAGTTTCGCCCGTAACGCGAACCAGTCATGCGACAGGTGGTGAAATATGCGCAGTAAGCCTAAAGATTGTTCCGTGCGGTGTTTGTTGGAGTAAATATTCGCTGGGTGCGCGCGAGCAATCTCCTTGCGAGAAGCACGTAAAGTAAGTGCGAATCGTGCTCGTTTGTGGAAGTTGCCCGTCCCGGCAGTGAAGTGGAAACTCTCGGCTTTTCTTCCTCCTCTTAACTATCCGGACTTAGCCAATGGTCTCTACTAAAGCAACGAGTTCGCTTCTTACGGCTGGATTCGTCCGGCTTTTCTCAAGTTTACATTTGGGCAACCCCATTAGTAGGCCTCACGCTATCGTTGAAGAAAACGAGACGGCGTCAGCGCCATTCAGTAAACGTGAGAAGAAATCCAGCGCTCAAAAAGACTAATGAGAACGAAGCAGACACGCTCGATAATTGTAATTGCATGTGGAAGAACGCAACTTGGTTTAGGGCCGCCGACGCAATTGGGAAGACGACGTGCTCGAACACGAAGAAGGCGCCATTTCTGTCCAGTAAACGCAGATGGCGAGCGGGTGATACGCAAACACTGCAGCTGCCGGGGCGATCGCGCTCTCCGGGATCAGTATTCCCCGCTGCTGTAGCGTGGGCAGAGGGGCTGAGAGGTAGAATCCTGGACTGCCGTTCTCTTGGTCGTGAGTTGGAATCCTCGCGGCGCCATGAGAATTTTTCTATCTTTGTAATTTTGTCGCAAATGAAGGGACGGCGGCGTACAGTGGCGGACATCACAACAACCAGCGCTTTACAGTTGAAGCCCCATCCAAAAAATGCGAGTAAATGCGAACACACTGCTAACGATTAGGTTCGTTTACGACCGTCTCTTCGCGCCGTTGTCGCGCGCTTACCATTTACTGCTCGTGTACCTAAAACACAGGCGCGCGTGTGTCTTATCACGCTACACAATATTGTTAGCGCATGCACTGTCACCTGTTCAGACGCGCATCACACTAATCGCCAAATCTGCCATATAACCTGACTTTTGTTAAAAATCTGCTCAGTTATATTTCTGTCTAAAGTGTTTGTTTTTCTTCCTTCTACTTATGTAAAGCGTTTGTTACATCTTTGTTGTTCTGACATTTATTTGGTTTTCCACGCACGTGACAGTGACAAGAACTTTATTAGAGTGTCCTGAGGAACTTGATTGGGGGGAACCGATGGCTCCCCGATCAAGTTGGTGATTTTCTTTTATTCTGTACCTGCTCCCAGCATATCTCTTGTAAACGACGGCCCAGTTTGTATGAATAAACTAAATATTTCATTGCACCTTAATAATTGCTCGGCTCAGAATCGTTAAGAGATAAAGTTTCTCTCTCCCTCCCTCAACTTTCGCTGATCGTTCGGTTTTTCTTGCATCAGCACCATGCAGCTGCAGCTACAGCTCTCAAATCAATAATAATGTAATTATCAGTGATATCTGTCACCCGAGCGATGTAAGCATATAGATGCTATACCAGAGGATTCTGGCACGGCGGCTCCACTGTCAACTATTTAAGGCACGTAATGGATTCGCGCTTCTTTACAATTACTTAAATAGCCTCTCATATTCTCAGGCACGGGACGTGCTACACCACGCCATTCTCAATCCACACACAGACCTCGTACGGCCACAGTGACACGGGTCTCCTGCCCCGTGCAGTGTCCTGGCAGCGCGCGGCAAAGCACGTTTCACCACTGCGCGATCGCGTTCGGTAAACGATACGCTGCTGCAGGAGAGCAGGTATAATTGGCGCGTATCATCCTCGCAGCGTCTCGCGCGACGCCGAACTTTCGGCGCGAAATGAAACCGGCCTCGAACGCCCGGAGCACGAGGCAGCGCCTGAGAACCGCTGCCGCTGAATGGGCTGCTGGCGCCATCTGCCGCTGAGGTGGCGAAACTTGTTCAGTCCAACAAGTGCGCCGGTGCGGCATTGCTGCGTTTGCCAACAGCGCTTCGAGATTTCTGGAACGCTTTCGAGAGGTGTTCTCTCTTTTTTTTTTTTTTTTATTACATTTTCGCACTTTCTTTGGTTATGAACGGGCACTAGATCTATCTAGGACAGACGCTACAGAAAGTAGATTCTTTTTTTTTTTGTGACAAGTAACCGCGAACCGAGAGGTCTTTTGTACACAAGCCCTTTTCGTTGGCGATAGTCCTTTTATTCCGTGGTATCACGCAGACATTATTACTTTTACGAGTATTTATTGCCTTCGCTGCGTTGAGGAGTGATGTGGTTTAATGTGCAGAAGTTGCGCCTGGATCATGAGAAGCGCCGCAATGGAGTGCTTAGTTAAATTTTTTGACATTGGTCATCTGCGCGTGAAGTTGTGAAAGGGTTCCTGCTCGGAATCCTGATTTTATTTTATTTTTTATCACGCACTTCGACATCCGTCTTGCCATTTTCTTTTTGCTTTGAAATTTGCAATTTCCCTTTAAAAATGTAGACAATAAGAATTCTGCATCTAGTAATCGGTAGAAATGAGCTTTCCTTTCTTATACGGGGTGATCATTTCTTTAGTTACATTGAATTTTGAAGAATTGCCGGCGGCAGATAGCATAACTCTTGTCCTTGAGCTGTATTATTCGAAGAGGCGGTCGTTGCACGCTCGAGAAATCGAACGACATGTTCAACTAACTAACACAATTTACCAATTAATTTCATAACTACGTTACCATACATATTGCAATCTACGAATTGTGGCCGGCGAGTTTGGAAGTCGTATCAACCTTAAATGAATTTCCAGAATGACACCAGTTTGGAGATAGCGCCATCAAACTCGCCGAAAAAAAATGCACTGTTGATCCACTTACTTTTTTTTCACAAAACGCTCCTTTATGTATTGAAATACAAAAGTAACTGGAACGACCATTTAATTCGTGTAACATTTTGGGGAATAATATTTCGAAACTCGTGTCATTCTGGAAATTCATTTCAAGTGGATACGCCATGCAAGCTCACCGGCTACAATTCGTAGATTTCAATATGTGCCGTAAAGTAGTTAACTAAGTAGTTAATTGGTGAAATTCTGTTAGTTAATTGAACATGTCTTTCCAGAAAGCTGAGCTAGTCGGGGGAAGAATAGGGAAGCATTCGATTCCGCTGCTACCTCAGTAAGTGAGCAATTTAAACTTTATGGAGGAGGATTAAAGTTTACCAAGGAATTTCCTCGGCGACGCGAAATTTAGTTTCTAGACATTTCATTGGTCTTCGAACAAAATCACGTTTGTTGGCAGTATACTCCCCAAGATCTTCGAGGCCGTTGTTAAACTTTCAATCCAAGCATTCCAAAGTAGTAAAAAATGGAATTGCCGTGTCGTGCCTTAAGTCTTCTCTCACCAGATCCTGCACGCACAAAATGAGCGCCAGTTTTAATGCCCAGGTCCAGCGCCTACTAGAAGCAGGTTATCCTAGCGCAGCAGTGGCCACTGTGGCTGAACGCCTAAAGAAGTCGGTGTCGAGGGGGACGGACGTGATTACAGAAAGCAGTAATAGCAAAAAAAGAGTAGTGGCTATTCCGTACATTCATTCAGTATCGCACAGGCTTAAAAAAGTTGCAAGTAGATATGATGTTAATGTTGCTTTCACTGCTCCCAATAAGCTAGGTAAGATATCCGCTGCCTTGCAGAGGAAAAGGGAGCAAATAAAAGGAAAAAAAAAAAAAGAACAGATATTTGTCCCGTGAAGCACAATAAGAACAACACTTTTACTGACTGTGGTATGGGTGTGGTTTATAAGATTCCCTTTAGCTGTGGCCAGATCTACGTAGGACAAACGGGGCGGTGCATCAATCAATCAGAGGCTAATGGAACATAAAAGGTCGTTAACCGGTGGATCGCGTTCTAATCTTTCCCTACATTGTCAAGATTGTAACTGCTCGCCAGAGTTAGATGAATGCGCGATATTGTACAGGCACAAGAATGAAGATACGCGCCTTATGGTAGAGGCATGGCATATCTATAATGGTGGAAGTACGTGCGTGAGTCAGCATTCGGTTACCTTACATAAGGAAGAGATTAAGTGCCTTAACAGTTATCTCTCACGTAGACCGGCACATGTACCCGACTGACACGTGTGATACCATTCCGGAGCTTGCGCAGATGAGTTTTGTGACTTCTTTCTTTTTTCGCCTCAGTGCTCCTTTCAATTGATAGTTGGCGTTCGTGTTGTCCACTTCTCCTGTGTCCTATCTGCACGCCTCAGCTTTTTTTACATAATGAATCGTCGAATATTACAGCTTAAGGACAAGAGTTGTGCTATCTGCCACAGGCAATTTCTAAAAATTTCGTAAAACTTAACAATTATGCAGTGTACAGTGAGAGCTTTGCGACCTGTGGCTTATAATTAGTGTGGTATTCGTTATGCGTACTCATTCCGTGTCTGAATGCGACAACCGTGGCTGCAAGGAGGCGATTGGGAGGCTTCTTTGGTGAATGCATGATTTCGCTGCATTGCGCCCTGAAAATAACTTTTGACAGCGCTGGACATAGACTGGGCAATCTCCTCTCGTCGGAAGAGGTGATCTTCGGGCACTGCAGTCCAGGTCGTCCTCCTGCTGCACAAGTGTTGAACGCGTTGCGACGTGTGTTGTTGGGGACATGCGCACTGAGAGAGGTTCGTGCGCTATTCGCGCGTGTGGGCAGCGTCTTTTTATCTTCATCCGTTTTTTTTATTATCTTCTTAATTCTCTTTACCCTTTTATCCCAACATAGCGCAGCCACTCTGCGACTAACCCTGGCTAACCTCCTGCACTGTATAAAATGCTGCAGTCAATGACGGGGATTATCCTGGCAACTCTATTCCCACGCATTTCGCCGTCAAAATGATGGCAGACCGTCATTTTGCGAGACGTACACTATGATGTATAGCGCACGGCAGCCAATCGAATTGCGTCATTATCACGAGTAATTTCTTTTTTTTTTTTTACTTGCGGTATTAGTGAATCGCTCCTTCTGGCCCTTGTTCACGGCGACATAAACGTCTGAGTGTCGAAGTGGCACCCATGACGTGACAAAAATGATAAAAACATGACCGTTTAAGTGACGGCTAATTTTAGCAGTGTGTCTTCGCTGGCACATCCAGAGAGATGGGGAGGGGGATGCAGAGCCGCCCCCCCCCACCTTTTTTTTATGCAGTCTTCGTAGCTGCATAGAAATTGTGCAGCAGTTTCTTTCGTCTTCCCCCCTCCCCCCACCAAGTGGATGGCAATTCTCTCCTTTATACGCAAGTTCCTCCGCAGATTTTTGCAGAATTCAGTTGGACTAATTAGCTTTCACTTTAACTGACATAGACTTCGCACTCAGCAATAATAATGTTTCATTTCTTTTTAATTTTCAGTTCTCTTTTTAAAATATGTGACAGCGGCACACGCCGAGCAAGATTCGCCTTGCGCGATTTGTTCACAGAGTCTGCAGAGGAGCTGCTGCCTGGACGCATGTCCGAATGCGCCTCCGGCTTCCTTTTAATCAAGAAGCTTCTCTCCCCCTCTCTTTTTATTGATAACGTCCTCATCCGTCCCCGATGGTTGGTTCCTCGTAGCTGTCGTGTGACGCCACGTTGGACTTCGTTCTTTCGGCCGTCGAAACTTAATCGGGTTAATAACGCCAGGATTACCTGCGGCATTGTTGCTCTTCACATGGCCATTGGTGTGGCTAGTAGGTTAATAAACATATGCAGAATAAGAATGGAGCACGCATTAACAGGATGTTGGCTGGACCAAGATGCTTAATTAGTTGTTCGATCTGCACAGTTGCGCACGAGCAATCTCAGATGAAGCCGTGCCGAGCTTTAAATCATCGCCCTGTTTCACGTGAGTGGTTGTAGGGTCCTTGGCCAGAAAAACAAGAAAAAAAAAAAACATCAACTTTCAATTCAATACATAGCCTGATGTGGCTACCGCCAATGTTGCGTTTTTACTGTTCCGCGGCAGTCTGGGAAAATGCGGTCGTCCAACGCGGCATCGCCCAAACTCAACCATAAAGAATTGGCTTCCAAGCATCATTAGGTGCAGAAAGTGGCGAGCGATCCAAATATAGCAGCTACCTCAAACGCTATAATTTCCTGCACTTGCCTTCTCACCGTTAGTTGTTGCTATTGTCGCTCGCTTATACGACATTTTACATTGGTGTGCCCAGTTCAAACGCAGCAGCCTTATACATGTGGTACTGGGGCTGCGCTTTTTTTTTTTTTTCAATGGCGGCGCTATGCTTCTTGATATCATGCGTTTCAGGCCTCTAGATGTGCAGTTCCTTGTGCGTCTGACATATCGCGTTAATTTTTAGCCTCTGTGAGCATTTGCAAGCTCAATGCGCGGCAGCGCTGATCGTCCTGAGCAGTCACGTAAACTCTCAGAACAGCTGCATATTATGCCACTTTGAATACACGGTTTAATAGCGCTCCTTCATGTTAGAAACCCAAATTTTTTCTCCTAGCATCCTAGGTGAATCGACATCGGCAAGTTAAAATATTTCCATGCAGGTCATTGGCGCCGCAACTATAACCTTAGTTGGGCGTGTCCGCTGGATGCTCGCGTTTCTTCTTGCGAAGTCTGTGCCACCATATCGCGATTGCGGGGTATGAACTATCGCCTCCTTCCTAAACGCCATTCATCTTCTTACTCCACGAAGGCTCCCCAAGCTTACAGGGCGTATTCGCTTGACGCACACGCTCCGCAAGTTAGCGTAAACGCCACATTCAGAGAACCTATTTGGTTCTATACGAGTTAACTATGCACTGCTATAAAGAATAGTATGGCTGCCAGGAGTCCATTGCCGGCGTTTATTAAAACGGGCGGTGGAGCGGCCGAATTGATAGTGAGAATATAGAAGGTGAGCATGGTAACAGGAAGGCTATTACCAGCTTCCTTGAGCAGCGAGTGGCAAGAAAATGAAAAAGGTGGCGATAACACGCCAATCAGCGGTCGCATGCACGCTGTCCCGTGGCATGGGACGCACTTTATACGCTATCACGAGCTCGGGACGTGTCTGCGTGCTAAGAGTACACACGGGTGGTTTCGTTCTTTGATGTCGCCGTTTTCCCCCTCATTTTCTCGCTCATTGCTTTTTTCCCCCTTATTCACTGGTCAACAACTGGCGCGTAACAGCCACGTGACAGCCAAGTTACCAGCTGGAGCTAATTTCTCCCGAAACACAGCTACCCTGCGGCGGGCCCTGTCGCGTGGACGGGATGTGCGTAATTGGCTTTCATTGCCCGCTCTCAGCCCTTTCACGCATTGCGCGCAACTTGCTGTTCGTTGTTTGCATGTTCGCGCGCTTCTGCCATGGAGCAGCGGCGGCTGGGCGAGAAGAGCCGGCGGTGCCAATAAACCAGCGCGAACTTAGGGCTGAGGAAAGCGGTAACCGATCATTTATTTTACTATTACGTGGCGCGCGTGTTTACAGAAACCCTTTCGGCGCCGCGGTGAGCGCGTGTGCTTTGCTCGTGGAGGTGGGGGGGGAGGTAGATGATTTCCTGCAGCGATAGTGTCTCGAAAATTGCCCATTGCGGTGCTGGGGACCGCCCCGTGCCATGGCCGGCGCTGATGCGGCCGCCGCGTTAATGAGGCGCCCATCGCTGACACAACCGGCGCGGGTGGCGGGTGCAGTCGAACGCAGTAACCACGATGTAGTGGCTTGATTCGATTTCCCCAGAATCGCTGCTTTTCCATCGGAGCGTCCGTCTTCGCGGCTGACCGACCCTTGCCGCAGCTCATTCAGCTCCCTCCTCTGTGAAAGCTTCCAATTGTACTATACGCTTCCGCATGAGAGAGCGAGAGGCGATAACAGCTGTTCTGTGGAACGTGTATTGCTCTATACATGGCGGAAATAGAGGTGATGTGGGGGAGGGGGGGGCAAAGAACACGCGCGTCTCCAGAACCACGACCCGTATTCACAAAACGCTTGTACGCTAGGATTGAGAGAAAACTTTTGCGAATACTGACATTTGGCATATGATTAGTGAAGGCGGCTGGCGAATAGGAAAATTCGCTTTCGAAACAAAAGCTTTTGGAATTCGGCCCCAGTGGCTTACAACTCTTTAGTGCCCCTCAGCGTGTTCCTTGGCCATTTCTAAAGAAATACAAAGGCGCTCTGTCGAACGGGAGGCTGCCTCTAACGCTGGCCAAGTTTTATGTCGCGGAATCAGGAAGACTACGAGCTCCATAGTTTGCGTTGAATGTATTTGCTTAAAGCAACAAGCGCTGTAAAAAGCTCGGCGCATACGATAAAGGTTCAAATTTGCAACGGAACCGATGCCGTAAACATGAGTGTATTTCCCCCCCGTTTTCTGATATCTCTGTAATGTGCGACAGCGGACACACCAGAGTTAATTGAAAGCTCAGAACGGCACCGCTTAAGGGTGAACGAAACTACAGCGCTCACAGTCAGGCTGCTATACGTAAAATGAACGTCACGTGCATTCACGATAAGAAGCATGTCTCACCGCGTCACTTTTGTTAGGTGTGCAATGCTTCTTAGGAAAGTTGAAATTACCAGGAACATTTATAAAGCTTTTCGTTTGTAAGTGCTGTTTACCATTGACCGGCAGCCTTTGCTAGTAATATCCGCCATCACGACCGACTTGTATACGAAAAATTGTAGTGCAACTTCTATTTGTGAACAAGCTAGTGCCCAGTTGAGTAGTGCCTGGTAAGAAGATGAGGTGTGCTTCGATTTGGGCCAGTTTGTGCGACATACTGCAAATTTAACCAGCGCAAATAAACGAGGAACAGGACCAGCGCCGAATGCATGCACATGCTATACACAGCGCTGGTCCTGTGTATATGTGCTCTTGAGTCCTCGTTTATTTGAGCTGGTTAAGTTTGCCGTAGGACTTTATTTGTTAAATAACACGAGCACACGACCGCATTTTGCCAATCTGCAGCTTTATCGCCCACAATTACCTTAGTTTCTTATCGTTTGGAAAATGGTGCGGGCTTATTTTCGCTGATGGTGTGCGATTTTTTTGTATTTTGGTGCACTGAATATGCGGTTATTTTTGGCCCCTTTTGAAGAGCACTGAGACTCTGCAGAATCCGCATGAGCCGGGAACCCGTCACCACTGTACGGCTTCGGAGAATATCCGCACGACGGCGCCAGGTCATCTCGCATTTCAGACAAGCAGGTAAAAAGAAAGAAAGACGACGAGAACTTGGTGCGCCTGCCAATCGAGCTAAGCTGTATAAGCCAAGCTAAGCTTCGTGCGCCAAGCTACGTTGTCCATCCACCCATGTGAGGCCTTCTCGAGCCAACGGTTCTTTCTCACGAGCTCCGCTCGTCTTCGCACTGAGAGGTGTTGAGCTGTAGCACATCATCCACGTATACGTCTTTCTGTGAGAGCAAGCCTTACCGAAAGTAGCCGTTAAATGGCCCTCAACCAGGAGCACCGGATACGCGTGCGAAAGCACGCGCACGTTCATTACAGCTGTGCTATAACATCGAGATGAATGCTCAGATGACTGCTTTAAATTATATGCCAATGCGGGATGGTGCAAACTTTGCCTTACACACACACACACACACACACACACACACACACACACACACACACACACACACACACACACACACACACACACACACACACACACACACACACACACACACCGGTTACGAGCGACCTATTGCTAGTACGTCGGCCTCAGGCTGGAGACAACTGCATGCGACCATCGACTACGCGACTTTGAGGATACCGTGCGAACGCTGCCTTAGATGTCAGTCAACGAAGTGTCCTCGTCGTGCCGTTGTCATGGCCGTTGTGGCGCCGCCGTCGATGCCGCGACCGCCGCCATGTTTGATCACGCGGGGACGCGTCCATTGCTTGCGTCAGCAGCCTCGGTGTTTACAATGGATGTGCATGACGCCTCGGCGCGGCTCAGCAAACCTCTTTGTCGGCGGACGTTGTAGACGGTGATTCGGTGGACGACACGAAGCTTTGCCGTGGCCACAGCTTCAAAGGACATGTCAGTGAGTCAGAGCTCATTACGCCTTGCCCTATGTGGGCGTGTGCGGCGTAAACGGTGCTTCTACTAAAAGCGACGCTAGAAATGTGTTCCAAGCTGTCAAATGGTTCCCGCTTATGAATTAAATCAGGATCGGTGTAACCCGGCCACGGCAGCCGCATTTCTATGGGGGCTGTTGCAATCGGGTTGCAAGCCCCAAGGGTAGCGTTGGCCTGGCGGCCTGGGGCACAACTGGAAGCATCTGAAGGTCCCGGCAAAGCATGAGTCGACTGCTAACAGAACAACTTGTTTATTCTAGCATCGCAAAAGAGCGGCCGGTCAGGTCGACCGAAGTGGAGAGACGGGAGAGCACGCTACTCGACGGGAGAATTCGGAGCCTCCCTCTTGGCGTCCGGGGGCAGCTGCTTTTATACTCTCGCAGTTGAGGGCAAGAAGGAACGTCTCGTCAGAGGCGCACGTGACGCGGGGCACGGACATGCTGAGAGACACGTTGAGACGAGTAGGTGACGCATCCGCCGGGCCGGCGCCGATCAGACCTCCTCGCTTCACAGTTGCGGGAGCTCCTCTCCCCGGCTGCCGCGCTTTGACAAGCGTGAGCACCAACATGCACACACACACACACGCACACACGAAGACACGTGGCATTGGAACATGCCTGGACGCGCTTGGCGGGGAGGCGTAGCGGCGGCGCCGAACGGGCCAAAATGTCCGCCGCTTTGAACGAAGCCCCGGCGTCCGCTGCATCCGCGCCGGCTATACCGCGCGTCGTAGGCGAAACGTAACAGGGCGAAATGCGAAAGCACCCGTGTACTTAGATTTAGGTGCACGCTAATGAACCCCAGGTGGTTCAAGTTTCCGGATTCCCCCACTATACGGCGTGCCCCATAATCAGATCGCGGTTCTGGCACGCAAAACCTCATAATTAAATTTTTAGGGTTGGTGTGTTTTGCTCTTCGTTCATTTTGGCAAACACTTTGAAGCAGCGGCGTGTCATGTTTCTCACTTGGTTAAGTTTCTCGGTGCATGCGGTCAATGTCTGATTGTTTATCTGCGTAATCTCTCGCGGGTGTGCTCAATTGCGATATGTTTGTTCTTGCTGTGTTCTTGCTCTGCGCGCACATATCTCACGCTATAACGTTTCGTAAGGACATATTCCAGCCAATCGTCATGCTGGGCGCATAATTATACACCGCAGAAGAAGGAGGGACGACGGCACCAAAAAAACACGAATGAAAAGCTTTGTGAACTCTGCTGCGTTGCGCGCTGGCTCCTTCGCCGCACGTGCCGCTTTCTCTTTGCGCTCCCCTCTTCCCTAGCCACTTTCTCGCGTACTTCGCCAGCCACTGGCCGTCAGTCCACTGCGCAGCTCAATCAGCAGTGCGCCAAACCAGTTCACGCGGCAGTTCATGCGCGTCGGCGAGACTCGGCGGAGTCGCCGCGGCGATCTCGGGAGCCACCAACGGGAGGCGCTTGACAGGTTGCGCGACTCAGCGACTCGGAGGCCCACCCGTGCACCACTGCTCCATTAATTAGAAACGAGAGCCGCGTCATTTGCGAGCGCCTTGCCTATGGGCCGAGCTATTTATTTTACCACCGGCGGAATCCGGTGCATCAATCATATAGTGCGCTCAAACAGGTTAGCTCGCGATCGCTTCCGATGGCATCCGCGCAGCGCCACCTGGACATTGCCTTCTGACAATTATCTATTCATTAATCTTGTCCTGCCGCTAAGCGTCCCTGCAGCGCGGCAAGCACTGGAGGCGCCCCCCGCCCTCTCCGCTCGGACTCGTTGGCTTCTCCCATCCAGCGTTTACCGAATGCAACTGTATACGGGCTCGCTGGAGGCAATTATATATACGGCCTCTTTCGTGGAGAACTTCTTCGCTCCTGTTTTGCCTGGCCGGAGTTGTTCCTGCTGTAGGCTACTTTGTTTCTTCATTTTTCTCTTCCGCCCCTGAGATATCTTAGCCGCCACTGCACCAAATGATATTTCTTTCCCCGGCTACCTTAGTCTCACGCAATTCAACGACGAATCAGTTTCGCTGGAGGCGGCGAACAGTGCCCAAGGCGTATAAGAGACGCCGTGTACACGGAAAGAAAGAGGAACGATGACCGAGATTTCGCGGCCGGGCTGCATGCTTGCGTACCTTCAATATCACTTTCCTACTGAGCACCACAACCCGGAGAAGCACATTGTTCAGCTATGTTCAGCTACACACGTGCTCGTAGCACCACACTTCGACATTGCGATTCGCCGAATTTCACCAATCCGCGAATAAATTCACTGGACCCTGACTGATGCCTTCGCGTGCCGCCCGCGGGTTCTCGATCCCGTCGTGAAACAACTTTTGTGTGCCGACTGTGGTATAGGGCGTCGCATTAATGAACGCTTACTCATTCCTCATCAAAATGACTAAATTGCGCCACTTGACACTCTTGCGGATGTGATGAAAATATAGACCACATTCCTTGTTAGTGTCCAATTAACCTACGACTCTCAAAGGTATGCTCTGCTTAGTAGTGTTAGTCGCTTAAACGACAGACCGCTCTAGAAATCTAAGATCCCGGGAGCTTGGCCACAGACCTCTAGTATGTATACGCACAAGGCCAGCAAAGCACTAATACGCTTTTTGAATTAGGTAGCCGTGCTACACGAGCGCTTATGACCGTATATACGTGAATGAACCTTCATCTGCGGGTGCTCCGTACAATGACTCTCTTCCTTATCTTCGTCCCTTTTACTGTTATCTTCTCCTTCCTAGTGAAGTGCCCAATTTAGCCAGAGCAATACGAACATAATGCGATGTTGGGCTAGTTGGTTCATGCTTGGAACGTGGGTTCTTGCGCAGCAAAACTGCAGAGTTGCAACTTGGCGCTCTGTCTGTCGCGCCTTCTTTCCACTTCGTTTTGCTGCGCCAGAACCCACGTTTCAATACGAACAGACGTAGCGCTGCATCCATTCGCCGTTGCGGATTTGGAATGCAACAATGCTTGTGCATTTAGGTTTAAATGCACGTTAAGGCACGACAGAAGGTCACAATAAACCTGCGCCACTGCTATTGCATTTTTTGGCAAAGCGCTGTTTGGCAAGGTGGTGATACACATTTGAAATAAAAGAAATTGCAGCCGATCCAACCTGCTGGGATCTACTATACAGCGAAACTTTGTGTCAGTGCATAAAGAGCCGAAACAGGAGTCGACGCGCGAACGCGCGTCCACTGCTTGCCGCAGCTGCCTTCGCGGAGCTCGTGCTTACAACGGACGTGCACGATGCCCCGGTGTGGCTCAGCAAAGCCCTGCTTCAGCGGTTATCGTAGGCGGGGATTCGGTGCATCACACGAAGTCGCAGCGGGACGTGTAAGCGCTTTCGGAGCTCATTGCGCCTTGTGCAAATGGCGTGAGCAACGTAAACGGTGCTTGCACTGAAAGCGGCGATATAAATGTGTTCCAAGCTGTCCAAACTTGCCGCTCATGAATTAAATCGGTATCGGTTTGTTTTGCTCTTCGTTCATTATTTGGCAAACACTTTTCAGGAGCGGCTTGTCGAGCTTCTGACTCGGTAATATTCCTCGATACGGTCGCCTATCTGATAGTTCATTGTCGGCTTAATTGCTCGCAGCTCAGCTCAGTTGCGATAGATTTGTTCTTGCCGCGCACCAGGCTTGGAATATAGATACCCTGTACTTTGTAATAGCTTGTAGCAAAAGCGTGTTATTTGTACTCACTCGCTTTCTCCTGTGGACCGTCACGAAACGTTCAGATACGAGCATTCGTGTGCTGTCGGTGAAGCTGCCGTTACCCATGATTCGACGCATTGATTCAAGTATGCGCCCGTTCACTTATTCTGGATACGATGGCGTACTGTGGGCGCAAGTTTGCGTGTGAGTTGGTATGATGCGTGTAGGTAACGTGCGAGAAACTTGCTATGCCAGGAAGCGGCGCTACATTCTTTGTCAGTAACGTAACGAGCGGTATACTCACTCTTGCCGACTTTCCGGGGCTGAAATCCTTCCTTTGGAGCTCAGCGATACAACGCTGGCGCATGAGTTTTTTTTTTTTAAACCTCGACAGAAGCCGCGCATCGCGAAGGGCCGGCAACACAGGCAGCCCTTAAGTAGCAGCGCTCGATGAGCTAGGCCACACAGATTCACTCCATTCGTTCATATGGCACTCACCATTTTTGCAGCCAACTACAGGACACGTCTTCCCTCTGTACCGCTCCACACTTCACAACGTCAACGGCGCGCAGTGCGTTATCGAACAGTCGGTTGCATTTCCGACAGCTGATCGCACGGACGCACGGCAGAAGTGGTAACGCTTCCATATTCGTGCCCTTTCGCTCAGGCAACGTGCGCCGCGCCGTCGAAAGCGTCGTCTCGTTCCTCGAGAGCAAACTGCTCCGCGAAAAGGGTCTGTATAACTCAGGGGCTCCCTTATGTATGCATGGGAACAAAGCAGCTGTTTGTCTCTGAACCAAATTTGGTGAGGTTGGCTGCATTTAAAGAAAAATTTTAGATCCAGTGACTGTAGAAAGCGGATGCTTTATTTATGCGGCTAATTTTCTTACCGGAAATATTAAAAATTGCAAAACTGGGGAAAAAAAAAGGAACTCAAGCACGGAGTTTAAAAATCTGTAACTCTGCAATAAAAAAGAAACCGATATCCCAATTTTGTAACCTGCACCTAATCATAATTCTATAGCGGACAAAGCTTATGCGTTATACACCGCTCTTAAATATACCACTAATTTACGAGTATACAGGACTTTTGCAATATCCTCATAAACACTGCAACAATTTCAAGCAAATGATAAATTCATGTCTAAAACTTGTTTGCTTTAGATCCTCTAGCATACTTAGTTTACAGATCTGTGACATCTGATTTTGGTGCACAGTGACGAATTTGTAAATTCGAGCTTCAACTTTCTTTAACTTAGGAATTTTCGAAAGGGATTGGTAAAATATTCAAGGCTCGAAATCATAAATCTGATCACTACGGTCACTAAAATTTAACTATCTCTCACTAATGCGAGAGATTTCATTCAAATCGCTTTGGCGGTTGCCGCAAAAAGCATTTCCGCGTTTGACATGCATTTGAATAAAGGAATCGGAGTCGGCGCCGGGCTAAAACTTCCTCTTAACGCGACGTTGACTCCTGCTCCCTCTTAGGGTCTAGCTCGGAAACAAGTCTGCGCGACGCACTTCTCACAATCCGAAGTCACGGCCTGCAATGAGTCGCATAGTGAGCGTATACAACTTCCTCTCGATGACTATACCCCTTAGTCCTCTCCTTGCCGCAGGCTTCCGCGCCCGGCAGCCTGGGCAGACTAGCGGCCGCGGAGTGGTCGTGTTCTCCAGCTGTTACCCGACGGGGAAGTTCTGATAGGGAACTGGGACCAGGGGCTCGCCGTTACCAGAGGGACCGCAGATAAGAGGCTCTGGTGCGTTTACAGCTTGCTAGAGCAAGCGCTTCGGTCCTGTCCGCTCTCTTCGTTTCTCGTCTTTGTGTGCTTTTACAGCTTCAAGATGCTAGAGGAATCAATCTGTAGCCGCGGCAGCGCTCCGTAATTGATACCGCGCCGATGCGTATCTCGGGCGGCGTCTCGGCCGGCCCCCGAGCAGCTGGGGCGCAACACCTCGTGTATGCACGTGCGGCCGGCATAGCGCCGTGCGCGCCGCGCGATTATTCTCGCGCGCAGGCTTCCCCCTGCAGCGAGGCATGCCCCTTATTGCGAGCTGCGCGTGTAGAGGTGTTGCTTGCCCGTGTATGTACAACTGGCGCCATAATTATTTGAGCGCCGTGTCGGGGCCAATTCAAAGTCGTCGAACGGGCTTCCCTCTAATGAAGCCAGGTTTTCTCCTTGCTCTCTCTCTCCCTGTTCATTAATTTCTTCCTTCCTTTCTTCTGTTCCGGCCTTCCTTCTTAGTGGGTCGACTCGCCGCTGCGCTCTCGGGGAATGCCTGGAGAGAGATCTCGTGGGGACGGCCTACCGCTCGTTCTGATCCCGTCGCTGCTTTTCTATGCTTGGCTCGGTTGGAAGAGAGCGCTGCTGTGAAGGGAAACGGCGTTCTTTTGCGTTTCGGTCGCTACGGCCTGCTTTTTCGTTCTTTGCGCGTCCCTTTCTTTCTTTTTGTTTCTCCTAGATTGCTGTCCCTTTAAATTGTTTCAGTTATAGCTACATCTGTGCTTCGATGTGCTTGGATACTGCATGCAACACCTTCGAGACCTCCTGTGGCGGCAGACGGGCTGTTTTGATCGACCTAAGTTTTCCAAGAAGCCATCGACTGCCACATCTGGCGACGGGGGGAGGCCCCACCAGTAACACGCAGCTATCACGGTTGATGTTCACGCCTCGTCACTTACTTCGCTTCAAGACAGCAACGTCGCCCTCCTGACCGTCACGAAGTGGCGAATTATCGATGAAAGGATCCTCTTTGAGAACTCCCGGGGGAAAGCGTCGACGGCAGAACCTGGCGAAAGCACTAATGCTTCCACAGGCTCCCCAAAAAGACGTCAACGACCACAAGACCGCAAGGGGTAATTAAAGCCGTCTTGGCCCCCCATATGATCGACCTGTCAAGTGAGAAGCGTTCAAGCGGGCGTCCCCATGTCGACATAATTGCCCTCTTCTCAGAAAACAGCGTTACACCTTTAATTCCCTGAGCAGACACAAAGGGAAGGACAAATAGAAGAAAATGCGAAGGGCAGGAGCTCGTCGACGGCAGAACCTGACGAAAGCACTAATACTTCCGCAGGCTCCCCAAGAAGACGTCGACGACCACAAGACCGCCATATGTTATTTACGGCCGTCCTGGCCCCTGTGTTAATCAGAACCGCTTGAGAATCGGATAAGAGTCACAACCATGTACCAATGAAGTGGATACATTCTTTTTTTTTTTTTTCATCATCACAATGCCCGGCTTCGTCGTCATTTCCTTATTCTTGCGGTGAAGACCCACCTCATCCGGTCGAGATCGTATCAGCGTGCAAGTGCAATATATGCAGGGAGTCAGACGCTTATCTGTTAAGGAAAGCGTTAATACGCCCGGACATTACACGAAAGTTGTGCCATCGGAGCCACGTGAAGCCACTCGCAAGTACATAGGATTGTACGTTCGAACTCTTGAAGAAGAAATAAACGTGTTCTCGTTCAGTTATCGGCTTGCTTGCGAGCGCTCGGCTTATAACACTTCTGAAGGACAGAATGACATATATTCCGAGAACGCATTCACAAGGCTCCGCCCCCCCCCCCCCCCTTCCAGAAGCATACTTTCGAGTATAGCAAGGAAAGTGGGCGAAGCGATAAAGGACAGCGATATGTGCTTTATCGCTTCGCGCACGCCAACTTTGGCACACTTTGCCCTGCTAAGGTGGCACGATGATACCGTCCTCATCATGGGCGATGACAGACGCCGCGAATGTGGCTCAGAACGGCGGCTTGCCTCTAACGTCGCAGCTTGTGAAAGGCGGCTTTCTGTCGAAAAAAAAATTCGCATGGTTTAACTTGCTCTCTTATGTGTTTGCAGTTTTAACCTAAATAACCGGCGCCGTTGCATCCCCAATTTTTTATTTATAGGCAAGTTGATTCGAATGCTTCTGTGATGCAACACGGCAGTGATGCGACCGAGATCCGGTAGAAGGTTGCCACTTTTATTAAAAGCAACGCTGGCATCAAAACACCATATGCTACTTCATAGATGCGCCCGCGGGGCAGTTTTCAGCAGCAGCCATACGATGTGGAAATAAGCTCATCTGTCACGGATATATACGTGAACCGGCGCTGCGTTTCTGCCGTCATTCTTCACTGGGTATTTTCCACTCCCAGGATGTTTACAGCTTCCGGGCTCGTACTCACAAAGAGCTCTGACGCCAGAATTGTTCCTAAAAGAAAGTTCTCACCAATTTTGATGTTGGACTTATCATTAGCGATAACGGTTGGGCAAACGGCACTTGCGCGCGAGAAGCTTCGCGAATTCGGCCCCGGAGCGAGGGGTCGAACTCATGAAGGCTTTTCGTTCGTAAATGGTTGTCCAACCGTTATCGCTAATCGTACGTCCTACATCGCGATTGGCTGGCATATGATCTTATGAAGAATTCTGTAGTAAGAGCTTTTTTGCGAATACGTACGGCCGTTTGTTCGTAAGGGCTATTTGCCACAATTGGCAGGCCGCCTTGCCATAGCGATATACGTCCGACATCATGATTGGCTGGCATATCTTTTTTACTGACAGCTCTAGCGTCAGAACTGTATTGTGAATACCGGCCCAAGTTCTGGGTATCCACACGAACGTTCTTGGCCCGTATTCACGAAGTACTTGCGCTAAACCCTTTCGTAAGAGACCTCCGATGCTGGCGTTGGAGATATTAGCGGAGGCGGCTGGCCATTCGCAAGCACGGTTGGTATGTAATGTAAGGATTTCTTTTGCTCTATTCTGTCCTTTTTTTCTCGTCCACGGTCGGCCGATCCCGGTGATAACGTCGACGATGCGCCGCTCTGACCACCGACCAAGAGCGACAAGAAATGACATGTGAATTGAATCGTTGCATTATCCCGGCACGGATGTCGCGACCAAAAGCTTTTCTGGCAAGATGGGCAGTCGTTGGGCCGTCAAAATAGTTCACTGTCGGTCATCGTACGAGTACTGTATAGATCGTAAAGAGGATAGTTGACAGCTTGGCAATATTTGGTCTTTGTTCTGTTTTTTTCTATTTTTTTCCTTTTCTTTTTGTTATTGTAGATCTCTTATTGCAGCGTAGTGATGCCTGTAGTTATTGCGCACTTCAAAGCGTGGCCAAATGTAGAGTTCTCTAAGCGCATTTTTCTTGATGCAGTGGTTTCATTGGCTAATGCGCTGTGGGTTGTCGCTGCAAGCCGTGACCTTCATGTTACACGCGACACACCAGGAAGCGGGATTCGTTTGGGCTGCGACCTCTTGCGGAGCGTATACTGAGCAGCAGCCAAACAAGGAACGTCGCGCAGTACGGTGCGTGTCGGAATTCACGATGTCGCAACGGGGCGCATTATGGGGCACTGCGGCCGCGCAGCTGGGCGCTGAAGCCGCCGCCGTCGCGAACGTGTCCGGCATTCCAGCTAAAGCAGAGGCCACGGAGGCGGTGCTCGGTAGTTTCGTTCAGCGGGCAAAGCGATTAGGCATCGGCAAATCGCGCCGCTCTGCGAAATCTGTCAGAAATCGCGCGACCTGTTTTGGATAGCGGACGCGGGTGCCGCGCGGTTCGTCCATTCGCGAGCTGCCGATCTGGCGCTGCGTCGTAATTAGTCGACGCTGCATGCGCCGCTATCGCTCCGAGGGACGGGGCGCGTTGCACCGGATGGCGTATCGCCGCGATTAACTCCACCGCTCCTGTACCGAGCAGCCATCGGGTGGGATCGCTGTTCGCCGAGAACGCGCAGCGCCTGCGCTCTGCGGCGACTGACGCGGGATCGCGGCCACCCCCTCGCCCCTGGGCGAGCTGATGCAATTCATTCCAGGAGCCCTTTCTCAAAGGAGGCAGATGCAAAAGCCGCGGATGGGCTCGCCGAAGTGGCCCGCTTGGGACGCCGACAAATGTGGGCTCTGCTTCGACCGGATTGTGCGCGGCCGGCGCTTGTTGTTCGCCGATTTAGGGGCCCTCCGCGCGCGCTGCGTGCCGGCGCGTGGCCACTTTCTCCAGCGTCGATAAGGGACAGGTTGCGAGCAGCCAATGCGACGACTTTTCGTCGCCTCTGATATGCGCCCGGTTCTCGGAGCTTCGCGGCGCGCCGCGGGAAAGCGGCCACAAGGTGGGCTCCTCCAAGGCGCGTGTCGAACGTCGGCGACGACTGCGGCAAGTGGCCGGGAAAAAGGCACATTTATTATGGCGCCGTGTAGCGCAAACCCCCGTGAGCAGGAGCGGTAGAATTGTGTGCGACATCGTCACCCCGAACGCTGATCCATGATGCGCATTATTGAGCATTATGAACGCTAATGAAGGCCGAGTCGATTTCTTTGCTTGTACTGTACTGCATTTAGACGGAAATACTATAATGCCATTAAAAGAATTCGAGGGCTATAAATGAAAAAAATGCGCGTACTTTTTTGCTTTCTCGAAGATTTTTCACCTTTAAATGTGTGCACCCGTTGCCACTATAATAGGGACCTGGAGGAAACACAAACATATATTCACGCGCTAGCCCTGTGGTGCCCTTTGATGACATCCAGGGTAATACTTTTCCAGCGTTATTGCACGGCTGCTCGGTGGGGTTTTCATCGAGCGGCCATTATTATTGCTATAATTTTTTGCCGCCGACTATGCTGCCCTCATGATCGCATCTACTGAAAAAAGAAACTGGGAGGGGTCTATGGCTGTTTCTTTCGGTGAACTTTTATTGCGATAGCAATTATATGGACACTCCAGGCGCATTTCTGCCGTCGCCGTCGTCGTCACCGTGAGGTTCTGTACACACTCCAAGGGCGTTAAAATCAGCGCCGCGCGCCGTATGCTGTATGTGCGAGTGAAAATGTGCTAGGGTGGGTGGGGGACTATACCGACAGCACATGAATGTTCGAAGCTGAACGTTTCGTGACGGTCAACACAATAAGCGAGGGACTAGCGATAATACGTGTCTGCTACAAGCTATTACAAAATAGAGAACATCTACGTTCCAAGCCTGGTACGCGCCAAGAACAAATCTACCGCAACTTAAGGCAGAACATAAAAAAATAATATAACAACAGCACCGATGAGGAGGTTACTGAGTCAGAAACATGACAATCCACAGCTTCAAAGCGATTGACAAATAACGAACGAAGAGCAGTAGACACTTGACCTTGGTATAATTCAGAAGTGTAAGGTTTGGACAGCTTGGAATATATTTACAAGCACATATATACGCTGCTCGCACCGTTTGGACAAGGCGTAATGAGCTCCAAAAGCACTTAAATGCCATCTGAAGTTGTGGCCAACGCTTCGTGTCGTTCACCCAGTCACCGTCTACAGCATCCGCAGAAAGAGAGGTTTGCTGAGCTGCGCCGGCGTCATGCACATCCTTTGTAAACAAGGAGGCAACGGTGGCAGCTGATACAAGCAATGGACGCGTCACCACGTGATCAAACATGGCGGTGCTCACGGGATCGTCGAGAAAAGGGTCTATAGCTCGAGGAGTCTAAAACGGTAATAACAACGATCTATACAGTTAGGTAGAGGGTCACTCTAATCGGTAATAACTCTCAGGTGGGAGTATAATACTTGTCTGGTTTATTATAATCCGTATGTTCCGAGTATAATTTTTACTTCGTGCAGGCGGAATTTTTGCGTGGAATCATGAGAGTTCTTTGTTTTTTCTATGCGGCACAGAAACAACTGTGCCAGCATATTAATTAGCCACGATAGTGCATGTGCACCTGGAAACGGCCTAGTGAGCAACTGTGCTGTTCTCATATATTGCGACTCACATGCTTGCCCCATGAGTTCTGCCTCGTTGAAATTAACACAAGACCTAAACCAATACTAAAATGTGAATTCAGAATAAGTAAGGAAATCAAGTTAATGGCATAAGTTTTCAACATTAGCATGTCATTCTATGAGTGCTGAAGCGACTTCGCGCACTGCCGGCATTGGCAGCCAAAAAAGTAGTGCGTCAGTTACAGTAAGCAAGAAAAATGTAAATGCGCGCATTTCACGGCAAAATTAACTTCGTGCAAAATAGTGGAAGCGTAGCAAGGATTTACCACTTGTGAGTATGGCCTGCAGCAACCCACTTAATGCTGAAAAGTGCGTAGGCATACCGGTTTTTTTCTTCTTCATTTTTTACCGCGCTGCTTGCTCAGCGTCCAAGCAATATCTCTTTGTTGTGAAACAGAGCTACATCACTGATCTGTCGAACGAATACTCACACTCGGAGCCAGCAGGTATGCTCCTAAATTGGAGTCAGGGATACAGCATGCATAACGTTAAAGCAATGCCCGACGCAACGGCGTGATCCAAACAGAGCTGCGCGAGAAATATCCGATTCACATCGCTTAGTAAGAAGTTTTATTTACAGTTTACGTATTACGTCCTACAGTTCTTCTTGGGCAAGTTTCTTTCTTCTTCTTTTTTTAACTGCGTGCTACAATTCTGGTGGATGCCAATTTTTCCTTTCATAAAGAACAGTTGCTTACACTCCGGTCTTTCTCACTGGCAACACAGCACCGCAACAAAGTCGAAATATGGCGTTCATGTGCAAACAGCATGAACGCCGTCGCTCGAACAGAGGCTGCTTTTGTCATTTTGGTACGCGGTACTTTCAAACATTACAACCGGAAGTTGTCAGCATATGCTCAAAAGGACACAAGAGTCGCAGTACACGTACAGGAAAACACAAGTCAAGGTCACGCATCGCACAAGCACAGCCAGAAACTTGAGCCGACATAATGAGTCAACCGGCGGTTCCAAGGTCATACCTATAGCCTTTTTTTTTTTTTTCGTGCTTGAAAACGTTGCTCTTGCATTCATCGTTGTCAGCAGAACGATAGCAGCTAACGTTCATGAAGCTGACATATAGTGAACTTCAGGCACGCTTATGACATTTTCTGGAAGACAGCAGGCAACAACAACAGAAAAAAAAAATCGACGAAACGCTGCACGAAACGCACTTCACAGATGTAAACACACCGACAGCCATGAGCACCGCCGACTCCGCCGAACACGGCCGGTAGCTGGTGCCGCGCACAGCCTCATGGAAAGGGCAACATGACATGCCTGTTTCGGGGGGGGGGGGGGGGGGGGGAGGGTGAGTTCTTTAAATCTGCCTGTGCGGAGTTGCCACGAGAGAGCAAGATTTTGAAGGCGGATTAAAATCCAGTCGTGTCGTCTTCATCCTCCCGCAGATAGCGATCGGAGTAAAATGAGGAAATGCCGCTCCATTGCTCCCATATATGACAGCACATGTTCAAGTATACGGGGACTTTTTAGTGCACACGCCTGTTAAAACTCTCATACGGGGTTATTTTCGTTTACAATGACGGAAACTGTGCGCATGGTATAACGCGCACAGTGGCGTCGGAACGTCCTGAAATTAGGGTATTTGACAAAGCTGGGCTCCCTTGAGAGGTGCCGAAAACTTGAACCCAAGCTTTAGAGATACGGCTGCGTCGTGCTTATACCGAATCGTATTGATACATTCTTCGGACGCACGTTCACTGTCCGTGTCGCTGTTTGGTTTTCGACCTACTGAAAGCTTGACTTTGGAACCGAGAACGTAACGTGCGTGTCAGGCGCACCCCAAGGCTTCCCCCCCCCCCCCCCAAAAAAAAAAAAGAAGGTGAAGCTGAAGAAGACAAGAGAGACAGAAAACGAACGCAAGAGGTTGTGGACAGGGGGACGACTCGTTGAGCCGCAAGTTTCGAATGCCCCACCCTGTTCGCGGCAAATGAGTGGCCACGCCGCCGCCGGCGCTCACGTCACGGCATATCAGGGCGCCTCGATGCGCGCGGGCGAGGGGGAGGCTGATCGAGGCACCCTAGGCGGATGCTAAGGTGATGCCGGCTGCCAGCGCGTATCAATCCAGCGGCGCGCGCCTAACGATGCGGCCGATGCACGCGGAAGTAGCGCGAGGCGGATGTGCACGCGCGTGCGCAGCCCGCGGCCGTTCACACAGCTCAGCTGGCAGCTCGCTCCAGCATCCGAGAAGCGTCGTCGCTGACCAGGTCGCACACGTGCGCTCTCTCAGCAGCCAGCGGAAAGAAAAGAAGAAATAAGGCTCGGCTGGGCACATCGCGTGGGTCATGCCGCCGTTGCGTGTTCGGGGTCGTTCACAGGGCGGCGTTGCTACTGCCCGTTTTGTCGGCTGCGGTTTGTCGTCCCCTGGCGAGTCCGGGGTTTGCCTTAACCGTCTCGTTACGCTCGCGGGCTCCCTGTAGCTGTGCACTGCGATGACGAAGGCGTTGATGATGACGACGTTGAAGTGCGCACGCGAGAGGCCGTCTTCTTGATTTCCCGATGCGCGAAGGCCCTGTTGCTGCCGAGCCGCCCCGGTCAAATTACGGGCAGCGCCGCAAGAGGGCCTCATCTCCGAGTTCTCCCCTGCACAACAAATGATACTCCTTCGGTCCCACTCAACCCGGATAATTACGCTCTCGCATGCGCGACCCTGTAGATGCTTGTTTGCGTAAATGTTTGTCAGCAAACATTAAGAATGGCTGAAAAAAAATCACTGCAGGCGGCTTGAGGCCTCGCATTGGGAATAACTGTAATCGTCGTAACTCGTGCGTGTGGATGCGCCGTGATGCGCGCTTATGTATGGCGTCACCGAGTGCACAGGTGCACCTGAGGCCGCTACACCGTAGGAATAAAATAATAAGCGTGGGAGTGAGTCGTTGCTTCCTTTCACCGTTAAGTGTGTGCGAAACATTATCGGTTTATTTAAAACGATGTGGAGACATACAGCCCCCCAGCTGGCCCTTCTGTACAGGGTGGTTATGGCGGCCGTATACGAGTCAGCTTCATTTGCACCTGCGTACCATGCATACTTCTCCCTCCAGTTTCGATCGGGCTGAGATCGCCTGCTGCGAGCACTCCTTGTAGCGCCCGTTGTCTTTCATTACTATTCGCGGAGAGCAGACTACAACAGCTAGCACATCAAATAGTCGACATCAATACCAACGGAATTGACATAGTGCTCCGGCGTATCTCACTGCCGAGGTATCGCGTACAGATACATTTCCTGTGCGCGCCTTGGTGGTGCCTTTGTGCACTCAATACATCGAAGGTTTAGCACAACTCGCAAGCGAACAACCGAGCTAAGCCTGTGTCCCGCCAAGCACTCGAGAGCTATTTGTTTGCTGATCTAGAGGCTTGCAGGTTTTAGGTACTTGTGTGCGCGCGTTTTCGCGAACCAGCGATGGCGTAGGCAGGTGTGAAAGAAGTACGTTCCTTGGGTAGCATGGGCTAGCGCTACATTGCTCCTTTCTTTCTGCGTGATATTGGGCTTTTACATGTTCCCCCTATTTTGATCTCCTTTCCCGTCATTTCACTTTGTCTACATTCCAGCCACTACCGCATCCCCCGCTTCTTATTTTGTTTCTTTTCTCGACGCCGTGGTCAGGTGCTCTCCACATCGACCATGGGCCTTTCGACATAAGCATAACAGACTTGGTCGTCGTAAGGTGGCAACAACTACTCTTTTCCGCTACATAATCGATATTCAAAAATTGAAAGTCCCACGCACTTTGGGAATCAATGTAAGCGAAGCTTCGATGAGACGCCATGGCAAAACGGTGCAACTACAATAATAAGTGAGCAGCGGTTTTCGGCGACGAACGCATCCCGTAACGCGCCCGTAACGGTCGTTACCCGCGATTGCGTACAAACAGTAAAGGTATTCAGGGGCGATATTCTCGACCGATAACTTCCGACGATGCATCATCTTCGAAATATCTTGCGTGTTTCTACATCAAACGTGTAGAAGTGGGCGAACGAAAGCGTTTCTGGCGCACTGCAGCGCGAGAAACGCTGTCAGCTGGAACCGCATGCTGCGTTTGTCGCAAGCGCGACAGACACGGCGCAAGATGAGGCGCCACACGCCCGCGTCGCCACCGACGCAAGGGCAAGGGAACCAACGTGTACAGCGCGCACAACGCCACAGAAAATGCCCGCGTAATGCGCAGCCACGGCCGAGCTAGAGGGAGAGACGCACACACCCCAGCGTGCGCTCGATCGCGCTGCCTACTTGCAGAACTAAACTTGAGGGAACTTGAGAGGCGTGACCGTGCAGCTGCTTCCGCGACACTGCAGGTGCTGTCGGTGCCCCGTGAGTTCCGTGACCCGTGATGCGCAAAGTGCTGTGCGTAGGGCGACACCACCTGGCGGTGCAGCAAGACCGGGCTTTGCGTCCCGTGCTTGAACTCGCTTCCGCCAATGGAAGCAGCTCCTATGCTCGCAGAGACAGTGACGCTGTCGACCATAGCACGTCAAATCGCGCGGTTAAAGGAAGGTTCCCTTTAATATTGGCATTCATTACTGTTCTTGTATCTACCAGAAATACATCAACATCATGACTGTTTGGAAAACAAACAAGACAACTGTAAGCACAGGCCACCTCCTTCTATCTTTAAACTGTACTCTGCGAAGAGAGTGGGGCGATGTAACCGACCAGTATACAATACGCGGTATATTACTGTTGACTCAGTATCTTCAATCAAGTACTTGGGTGTTCTGTTTACCTCCAATTTAAGCTGGAATGCTCGCATTGAACACATTACCACAAAAGCATGTAAAAAACTTGGTCACCTGAAACGGCGCTTACACCTTGCGAACACAGATATCAGACTTCGCGCATACAGTTTTCTTATCAGGCCCTCTTTAGAATGGGCGTCCGTAATTTGGCACCCCCATCACTCGAATCTCAGGAATCTACTTGAATCAGTCCAAATAAAGCTGCGCTGTTTATCTTCATACTCTCGATATAAAAGTGTGTCCGCCCTAAAGAAATTCCTCAATCTCCCTTCTCTTGACATACGGAGGAAATTATCACGGTTGACGTTCTTCCATAGTCTTTACTATAGCAACATTGCATTCGCTCGAGTCCATATTCTTCCCGCTACCCACATCTCTACACGCGCACCATGTTCATAAAGTAAAACCTATATTTGCCAGGACTAACGCTTATCAAAGTTCGCCTCTAGTTTTATCTATTGCCGAATGGAACTCGCTACCTTCAAACATTGTTTCGCTTACGGAATCAACATCATTTCATGCAGCACTGCTAACCTTTTTAGAGTGTATCAACCAGTCTGAACCCACATACGCTTAAATATTTACTTAAACAGTGTTTTCATGTATTTGATATTGTATAACACTCATTCCGTTTCATCTGATATGTATTTCTGTAGGTTGTTTACCTAAATCATCATTCGATTGTATCTTTAAACTCGTGTTCTGATGGGTACTGGTCGTCTCCATGACGTTTTAAGTTCTTATGCGTTCTTTTGTGGCCACAAAAGGCCACAAAAGCGCTGCTGCGATATTTGAAAGCGACCGGATTGAGTCAGCGTCTGTGACCCGGACTGAGTGACCGACTGATATCTCCAGTGGACTTTCTCTTCTTTTAATCTTTCCGTCACCCTTTCCCTTTACCCACTGTAGGGTAGGCAACCGGGCTCAGTCCTGGTTAACCTCCCTACCTTTCATTTATCATTCTCTCTCTCTCTCTCTCTCTCTCTATGCGTTCTTTCACACTACCAAAATTGTATAAACTCCGCTTCTCTTTTCTTTCTTTCTTTTTTTTCTGTTTTGTTTGTTTCTGTTCGACGTTTAGATCATTTTTTTAATTACTCATAATGTGTTCCTATATTGTTTTCATTGTACACGTTGCATTTACGCTTGACCTTTTTCGTCTCCCCCCTATGTAATGAATGCCCTAACGGGCCCTTAGGGTACTGAAATGAATAAATAAAAATAATTTGCTTGGCCCTAGACTTTTTTGCACAACAACCAAAGACTGTTTTCCGCATCGGTGTTCCTCTGTCTGCCACTCTCCGGCTCCGCTCTCTGGAATCAAGTTTCTGAAACTGGTTCCTTTGATAGGGTCATTTTGTGCGCTTACAGCACACAGCTGATTAGGGGCCAATATATCTGCGTGGAAAGGCAACTGGAAGATTTGACCTTCGGATGCTAAAGATACGCTCTCGAACAAAATCGAGCTCCTTGCTTCTCAAAGCAACTTTGTATCAGGAAAGCATATTAAGCGTCCTGGCTTAAGTGTTGGCTTGCCCACTCTTTCTTTACTTACCCACACTTCGCTTTCTTTCGTATTTCCTTTTCTTTTATGCTGTTTTGTTTTTTCGGAGCGTTCTTCTTTTTTCCTTCTTTCTTTTGTGCGGCTAACACCGATGTCGACAACCATGCCCGCCGGAAGTTTGCAGCTAATCGATACAAGACGCCTTCCGCTTATTCCTCCCGCTCTTGCTCGCAGTTGCGGGAAATTGTATGTCCTTAAAGATGCCCGATAAAATATATGACCGAAGCGGTTACACAATGTCACTGTATTGCCCTAAGGACGCGTACTCCTTTCGTTTTGTTTTTCACTCGCATTCGCTATACAGCCTTATTCGTATGCATTCCAAGGTGCGATAGGCACCAGAATTATCTATATGCTCAGTAAGCTGAAAGATTGGGCCATTTGGCTTTGCATCATGAGGTTATAGCAGCGCGAACTAATGCATATGCGCAATGAGAGACACATAGCGCTTGTCCCTGTGTCGCCTTTGTGCATGTGTTTTAGTTCGCGCTGCTATAACTTCTATATGCTCAGCTGCCCACTGATTCTATGGAACATTGAGTGACGCGTATAATGGATCCTAATCGTGAGCCACATAATTGCTCGCTACGGGCGCCGATTTGACAATACAATAATCGCGCGGGACAGAAAAGAATTTGTTATCTCAACTCTCTCCTTGGCCTCTTTTTGGCAGCATTGGCTTTCAGCACACGATACTTGCATCTCTCTCTCTCCTCAGTTCTTGTTGCTACTTATTGGTTCTCTTCATCGCTTGTTTTCCCGCAACTTGCGCTCGTGATAGCGACATCTGATCGGCGCACACAGAGAGTCACAGCGTGGCTCCTAGGTTTTCTTTCTTTGTTTGTTCTTCTTTTTTTCAGCTGCCCTTCGATGTAGCCCATTGACCCAGGGACTTCGTCAGCCTATTTACTGGACGTGTAATGCTTTCGCTTCTCTTCGGGAAAGCCGCGTCCCTGGACAGACAACTTCATCCATACCGTTTCTCTCCAGAAGTCCCTCTCGCGCAGTTCTATCAGATTTGCTAACTCGTTTTTTTTTTTGCTTTGTGTTTTTTTTTTCAGGCTGTGTTCTTTCTTTCTTTTTTTATTGATATGATATAAGGAGATGTTGACGCATAATTTAAGGCGCCGGCTATTCCTTAGCTCTTGAATGGTTCTATCTTACAACATACAGGGTTCAAGATTACATATCAAATAATCTTTTCACACAAGCACCAGGACTTGTCACGCAAGGTTTTCGCTGTAACACAACGACGTAAGAAACACATGGTACATACAATATACAAGTTCAATGTCTCCACGGTTGTGCGGAAAAAAGTCTAAAAAAAAAACAAATGATACTGTTACCTAATACAGTCTCTAGTCAGCGGGTGGTACATACATCGTGTAAACGCATTATCACATATAGTCACAACAGAACAATCAACATAACGTATTTCACAAATACATACATATATACAGCGACATTGAACTGAAAGGAACGCTAAAAGTGTTAATAACGGCCAACAAAGCCGCTGTCTTCAAGAAAAGTCTTTAGTGCTTTTAAAGCGCTCTTCTGCAAGGGCGTTGTTGGCCAAGGACCCGCAACTTTCTTTAAACTGAAAGGTCTGTGGTCTAATTTAATTAGGGTTGACTTAAGTCAGCATCTCGGTGTGTCGTGATGTGGGCAATCTAGGAGGAGGTGATGTATATCTTCATCTACAAATCCACAATCACGTTCGGGGGTTTCTGCACAGCCAATTGTGTGTAAGAAATGTTTTGTGTAGGCAGTGCCTAGCCTTAATCGATGAATAAGGGTTTCCATATTTCTGTCTAATGACCATGAAAATTTGAATTCAATAAACGGATCAATATGAGATAAATTCGAGCTCTGGTCAAACCACGTATATCTACATATTTTGAAAGACGTTGTCCTTATAATGCAACGTAATTCATTCTTTGATACAGGGAGCGGAAACACATAATCTTTGAGGTGTGCTTGTCGTACTGCTTCATCGGCTGCTGTGTTGCCAGGAATGTTACAATGCCCTGGTACCCACTGGAATGCTATTTCATGTTTCGCTTCACTGGCCCTTGTGAGGTCTTTAAGGTGTTTCGTATGTTATACTATCACTGACTGTTTTTCCTTTTCTGCTGCAGAGTTATGTTAGAACTGCGCGCCTGTGAATCGCTGAAAATTACCCATTTTTGCGCATCTCTTGCTTACAATATAAATTTTATCGCACATAGGATTGCGAACAGTTCGGCCGTTGTGGACGAAGTCGCACGAGATAACTTAAATCATTCTTGTTTGTTGAGGTGCGGTATGATGAATGCTCAAGTTGAAGAGGTTGCTGTAGTGAAGCTATATGTATAGACGTGTCGGTATCCTGAATATCGCATATATATCTGATAAAGTGCTAGTTGTTGAGCAGCTTGAATGAACATGTCTCTTTTTCTGAATATCCCGTCTACTGGCAAATCGATTTTTGGATGTGTGAGCATCCATGGAGGATATTCGACGTCTGAGTTCCAAAATTCATTTATTGGCAACATAAGAAGATTTTCTCGAATTTCTTTATGAACATACCTTCTACCTGGTTTCATTATGTCTAGAGCCAATGGGTAGCTTTTATGCTGTGTTTGAAGACAGAAATAATGTCGGCATGTTTCTGTAGTTCGCATAACTCTTACTGGTGATTGGCGAGCCTCAGCTATTACAAGAGAGCTAGAAGTCGCTCGTGGAATTCCTAGACATATGCGTAGTCCTCTAGCTAAAAGTTTTTGAAGTCGCTCTTCTGACGTGTGAGAAAGTCCCTGTAAGATGGACGCGGAATACGCAATTTTTTGTCGTATTAATGCATTGTAAACAGTCAGCATGGACCATACTGATCCGCCCCATGATGTGCCCGGAAGTCTGCGAAGTACACTAACTATCGCATTGACTTCGTTTTCGAGTTTTTTTTTATGTGGGGTGCCCAGGATAGCTGCCTATCAAGTATTATGCCAAGAAATCGATGATGCGTGACAATAATTAGAGGGTGTTCTTCCAGATTAAGAGAGAAATTTTTTTAACTTCCTCCGAGTGAAGGGCAATACAGCTGTCTTTGCGTATGGTAGAACCATTCCTCTCTCTCTGCAAAATTGGTTAATGATATTTATGCCATCTTGCAATGCCATCTGAAGTAGTTGAGCATCCGACCCAGATGTCCATGTACAGACATCATCTGCATACAGTGAAAACTTTGACTGTGATGGCAGTCTTCTTGTTAAATCAGCCATGTTCCTTCTGCTTCTTGAACGGGTATGGAAACGCTGATGGCGGCAGCATTTGCGGCATTCCTTCTACTGACGTTCATCAGAGCTTTCCTCTACCGTTTAAATGTATTTTTTTTCCTGTCCGATGCGGCTATCTTGCCGGGGGAAATGTGTTATCTATGTTTCGGTGGGGACGGAACACTTAGATTAAGCAGAATGTCTTGGCAACTTATTGTCTGGAATTTTCGCGCATCCTTTTCCAGCCACATGCTCGAGCGAGCGCCTTGCTGCTAAAACCGCTTATATATGTCTTGTGCTCTGGCTGCTTTTCCAGAGTGATTAATATCACGAATACATGCTAAACTGTGGGCCTAGTTTACAAGGCGTCTCATTCGTGTAGAAGTGCGCAGGCATTCAGAAAAAGCTCTTACGTTATAATTGTTCGTAAGAGCGTTTGAAAGTCAATCCTGGTGCTGGGCATATCATTAGCGAAGACGGCCGGTCAATGACAAAGAGCACTTACGAACAAAAACCTTTGTGAATTCGGCCCCTGCTTGTCATGGCCGGTGAACTGCGATGACTCTATGGACCAGAATAACGTGGCGATTTCCGTTCCAATTCTTTTATTTTTTCCTAATCATCAGGGGCCCGAGCGGCGCTCCGCATATGTTGTCGGCATTATCTGCTGGCCTTGAGCGGTGAATGATAAGAAAGGAATAGGATCCAGCGAGAGGAATCGTTACAATGTACCATCGATATTTGCTATCACGGTCGCCTGACGCGTGTTCTTGTGAACCATGGGCCAAATTCACAAAGCTTTTCGTATATACTACGTAATAACTCTTTGTCACTGGATGGTCACCTTCAGTAATGGCATGTTCGCTCTCAATAACGGCTGGCACCTGTTACGAACCACTCAAGCGTAAAAACTAAGACCCGATTTTACAAATCGTTTCGTTCGTAAAAAGCGATACTCTGTTGGTAGGCTACCATTGCCAATAATGTGCACCATCGAATGGGATGCCGCGCACACGATTCGAGAACCATGTGAACGGCAGCGCGAAATCACCACAAAGGACGGGAGACGGAATCAAGCTACAACTATCGACGTCGACTGAAAGGTTGTACTGTAGCATGAGAACAAATACACAAGGTGGAACCAAGCGCAACGAAGAATAGAAACAAGCAATTCGCGCACAACCCACCTACGATGGCTACCTAACTATGTGAATAGCCCAAACGCGTCATGTTTGATGCGTGTACTGCAGCCGGGCTCCTATCTCGCGCTTTCCCCGGGACACGCTGCGCCATAGTCGCGCATGCCTAGTGCCACATACCCGGTGACCTCAGTTGGCATCAAAGACGCTCATTAAAGAGTGGCGCATACCAAGTGGCACCTATACCCAGTGGTCCCAAGGGCACATACCCACGGGAACGGCCCACATTTGTCTCGTTCTCAGATGGAAAGAGGACTGGGCACCCGTACGCTCCGCGTCCAAGAGCTTACATGTACTCATCAAGCCAGCGTCACTCGGTACATTGACCCCTTCACACCCCACTACCCGAGTTGACACTGTGAAGGGCTTTGGTTCGGGCCAACAGTCCTTCCCGGACAAGGGGGCGGCTGTGGAGCGGCACGAACTGAGCTTCTGCGCTCAACACGCAATCAGCCATGTCGGTCGTCAGGGACACGAGCCCAACAAACCCTCGGATTGCCTTAACGCAAAATAGGTCAATGCAAACAACCATGGAGATAAAAAAAGCCTCCCCCGGGTCAGCGCGACCGTATTCAATTGCGTCACGACCGGTTGTGGCTCTGGGTTCCACAAAGACAAACGAAAGCACGTGTATCGACTGGCAACCACGGCCAAGTCGAGTGACCTTAAACGCATGCATTATAGTTTGATAGAGAGCTTTCCTCCAGACTCATAAAAAATCACGGCAGGGCGAGCCCAGACTTCGAGAAACTTTTCGCTTAAGCGATGCCTCCTCTCCCAAGTGAGGTGGAACCAGTCTTCCTTCCGTGATTTTGCAAGCACTTCATGACGACCCGGCGCCCGATCCCCGAAAGCTGTATCACAGCGTGCTAACCAAACTTGGTATGAGCACTCGACAAGAAGCACCAACTGGTTGATCGCCTGCTTAGGCGACGGATGCAAGAAACGCACAGCTTGAGATGGAACACATGGGAGGCCGAAGAGACCAGCTATCCGTTGAAGAAGAGCTGTGGAAAGCAAACAATGTGAAAAGATATGGACCGCATCCTCATGACCCTCACAAGAAGAGCACACCCCAAGTGTCGGGATGACTGTGAGGCGTTTGTATAACTAATCGGCAGACAGCCACGCGGTAGGCGGTACATGAACGTAGCTCGCCTAGCATCAAGGAAGCTGGCCGTGATGAAATTCCAGCTTGGTCTGTGGAAGGACGGATCGTTTCGTTGACAGTGCGGAGGGAGACCTGGGGTGAGGATGTCAACTAGCTCCTGAAGTGGAATGGAAACTACATCGATGTTGGGGTGAACCTTGCGGAAGCGTACGAGAGAGTTGGCAGCCGCTGCATCAATGGTGGACGGGGCTCCTGAACGAGGCACACAGTGAGAAAATGTGCTTTGCGAAAACAGATAAAAGAAAATAGGAAGTAAAGGTTCGAGTTCGTAGCATATATCCGAGTTGAGAGCCACCTGGGCCCAGCTGACGTGTAGTGCAGTAGCCACGATGCTCAGGTCGGGAATTCGGAGTCCTCCCTTATCCTTTGGCAACTTGAGCAATTGCCGAGCCACGCAGCCAGCTGTCCCTTTCCAGAGAAAACGAAAGAGGACCCTCTCAAAGTTAAGCTTGGCTCGCGCTGGAACTGGAGACACACGTGCTACGCACTTAAGGGCGCGAAAAAGAAGTGACGGAATAATTGTCGCTCGGGCTGTCAATGGACACGACAACGCGCTGAATACCTGAATGCTGGTTTGAAGCTTCTTCTTAGCTTGCTGCCAGTTTTCAGGATACATACTGCCTGGATTTCATTGGAAACTTAGAATTCGCAACCGCGTTATCACGGGCAGACCATGAACGGGCTGCGGACTGGATGGAGTTCAAGTACGTGGCTGCACTTTTCGACCTATTCAGCCTTGCACCACTCGCCCTGCAGTAACCGTCCATAACATCCAAATCGGTGCAAATTGATGCCTCGTCCGGGACGACAATGGACAAGTCGTTTGCATGTAGGAGGAGTGCAACTGGTAGGGAACCTGGTGGAAGTAGTAACCTGCTAATTCTACCATCGCAGGGCAGCCTCTGCAGTAGCGGTTCAAAAGCGATTACGTGGAGAGCAGGTGAGAGAAGACCCCTCTGCCGTACACCACGAACCACAATGATAACCTCCGAGCAGCAGAAGTAGGCAGAACAGCAGAAGTAGGCCGAGAATGCAAAGCTTGGACCATTCGCTGAAAACCCACACTAAAACAAGCATCATCCAAAACCCGGAAAAGTTACCTGTGGCTTATAATATCGAAAGCAAAAATCAGAGCGAGCGCAATGTGTGTGTACTTAGAGCGTTCTGAGTACAAACCGAGCAGACTGGGACCGCACTCCATCGAACCCTCGCACTAGTACAAGGTTAGCTGTATTTTTTTGTATTCATGCATTATTTATGCTGAAATGTAGAATTAATATACGATAAGCGACACCTGTGGACGGGTCCTCTACTCAAAATTTCTTCAAAACTAAGATGTCAGCGAGTAGCTTTGCAGAGCACTGGATCCCCCGTCAGTTTTGGGCCTTCTGCGAAAACGCTTAGACACACGGAAAGAAAACTGCTTTGGCACTTCCAAGAATGCTGTTTGCATTAGGATAATTGCACCTAATGATAAGACGGGTCTGGTTCGCGGTGAGGCGACCGCGAATGCGCTCGTGCGTGCTCTCCATTCGATGGCCCGCTTCGGGTCCAGCTTCTTCCTGCTGCGCTACCTGCCCGCGCGCCTGAGATTTCAGGGGTGCCGCGACGCGCGCGAGATGTCCGTTGGCGATGACCAAATGCAGCGCTTCGGGCCGTGCGGGCTGCATTGCGCGCGCGCCGCTCTTTCGACGAGCCCACTTGCGCCGCAACGCGCAGCGCAACGCTGTGCGGGCCGCCGCACCTGCGTCCGCCCTGATCGCTGATCGCTTACTGGCGGCCGCAGCGTGGCCGATGTACGCCGCCGATAACCCCGCGTGCTGGAGCCGGAGCGCAGTGGGGGAGGCGATATGGCTGCGCGTGCATGCGTGCAGGCGCGGCTGCGCGTCTCAATTCATTTGGAGCATCGCGTTAGTGATCCTAATCACCCTGCGCGCACTCCGCGTTCGGCGCAGTTCGATCCGCTGCGAGTCGACGTTCCCGCAACCTCTGTAGATACAGTCCAATGCAATGTTTCGTTAAGGCACTACCCCCCCCCCCGGCCCCCTCCTCGTATTTGCAGGAACACGAGAGAGAACCCGTACCTTTGTTTTCAATTAAGCAACGATTGTTCCTGGTATGTGGATTTAAACCTGGCGCTTGAGTATGTGCCACTGGTCTCCTGTTGACCATTCATTCTCGTGGAACAATCGTATACGTTCGACATATCGGTTATCATGGCTTCTTGAATATGAATTTGAGTGTTTTCTTTCGTAGTGAGGTGGTGCGTCACTTTTTCTTTGCGGTTGTGTTCGTTGCTAGGAGCGTTAATCGCCGGCTTGCGAAGCAGCGCGTCACAGTCGAATTGCAAATGAGTGTATGTGATCGCAGGACGTCGACGGATTATGCGAAACAACTCCTTACGTAACGCGCATTTTAGAGGAACTCCGCAGCTTGTAGAAAAAAAAAAAGAAAAGAAACTAACCAGTGCAAGAAATAATAGGCATTCCGTCCGCATATGGCGCCGATTTCGCAATGTTTTTCGTAAGTGCTGTTATTCATTGGCTGACCGCCTTCGCTAATGATATGTCGAGGTCAGGATTGGCTGAAACTTCCTCTTACGAACAATTAATTTGAGCGTAAGAGATTTGCGTGACTGCGGGACTAGGATGCGTGTTCAAAGAAGAAAAAGAAAAAAAATGTTATTGTGCTATAGATCAGAATCTCGAGCGCCACTGGGCGGCAGCCATCTTTTGCACGGGCTGCGTTAACTGGCTTAAAGGAAGCTCGCGGAGGATGTTCTTGTCGCATGCGCGGGCCGTCCCGACAGATGATGAGGACGGTCGAGATTAGGCGCGCTTGTCCTACACGTAAGTTCAAGAGTAAACGATTCTGGGCCAGTATTCACAAAACGCTCTTAAGAGAAAGCTTTAGCTCGGGCCCAACTCCGACGCGGCCTATTCAAATACACGTAAAACGCAAAAATGCTTTTCTGAGATAACCCCTGGACTGATTTTAATGAAATTTGTTGCATTTGAGAGAGAAAGAGAAATTCTACTGACTGCTGGCAGCGGAATGTTGAGTTAGGGCCTGAATTCTGGTAAAATAATTTTCAAAAATACGAAAGTTCGAAAGAAATAGACGCACGAAGTTTATAAATTAATAGCTCTGCATCAAAAACAGATATCGCGGTTCCGTAAACCGCATGCATTAGATCATTCAAAGGGGTCAAATTCGATATGTCAATTTATATCTTACATGAATTTGTTACGTTGCGTACAAGAGTCCTGCAAAAGCTGTATTTCCATATTAGTGAATTTCTTTATATCCATGTGGAACATATCAATTTTGTCCGCTTTAGATGTACTATCGGAGGTAATTACAGAATTGTGATATCATCTTTCCTTGCTGAGTTACAGGGCTGTAAACTTGATAGTTTCGTTTTCTGAAAATTTTCGATTTTGCCAATTTTTTATAAAAAATTGACGACCTAAGTAAGAAATTCTAAAGCAACAGTCACTAGATTTTAAGCTTTGCTTTTAAATGCAACACACCTCGCCAAACTTGGTGAAGTGGTTGCCGAGAAAAACGAATTGTGTTTTTACAGGTATTTAGATAGGAGCAGCCGAGCTAAAGCTTCCTCTTAAGAGGAAGCTTTTGCTCGAGTGCTCCTATCTAAAAGCCGTAAAAGCAGAAGAGGCATTTGCTAGAGGCCGCTAGTGGCGTATGTCATTTCAATTTTGTTCTGCCCCTATGTCCATTTCGATACTCGTCTTTCTTACTTCCTACCTCTTTAAGTTCCTTTTCCTCCGTGTAAGGTAGCAAACTGGACTTTTTCTGGTTAACCTCTCTGCCTTCCCTTTGTTTCTCTCTCTGTATTTCAAGACAGCTTTATGCCCGGGGGCCGTTTCTAGAGGTACGTATTCGCCTGGAATAACGAAGCTAAAGGAAGGTAAATTGACCGACCACTGTCTGGCTGGGAGTTACTCGAAGACCAACCTTACCGCTGGTCAGACGTCAAGGCATTGAAGGCGCTTTCGCGCTTTTTGAGAACGGCCTGCTCATGCGAATGGATCCGGCGGCGTTTACGCGTGCATGTGTCGACTTCGTTTTCCCTTCCTCACTCATATTTTCGGTCCCCCGTTGCCGTTCTGTATTGGGGGCGAGCTCCACCACTGGAAAAGCTGGCGCTGCCGTCGGCGAGACGTGATATGAGGAATCACGTGGACACAGCGACCGCGTCGGCTGCTCGGAAGCGCCGAAGCAAGCTGAAAACGAAAATTTTAAGGTCCCACCTGCGCTGCGGTTCTGATTCAGTGGAGAGGCTTTCCCGTTTCGGGTGTTTACTTGACAATACTTGAACGCACTATAATATCTAGTGGCTGCCTTTGAAGTCGTGCATCATGGTAGGCTACGTACAGTTCGGTGCCGCGCAGTGTCGCGGACGTACGTAACGGAGTCCGGCGTCAGCCTTCACACCTACCCGCAGGACAAGAAGCTGAGTGAAGCTTGGATCGCGAAACTTAGAACCGGCAAGCGGCCATCGTCTAACTCGGGCGTGCAGCAAGCACTTCCGCGAGGAAGATGTCTGCTACGGCATCGCGGGGCATCGATGTTCGGTGAGCAGCAGAAAGCGCGCACTGAGACGCTCTCTGTGCGCAGTGCCCGGCTGATGTCATGCCACTTTGATCTATGAACCTGTTGATGATAGACACTGGCAAGTTCACTGGAATGGAAAGGGGACGGTAAGAAGAATGTAAAAAAAAAAAGCCATTGTGTATGCTCATGTTTGTCTTAGCAGCAAACAATGAATGTATGTTAACAATGAATGTATGTTAAGAACAATGAATGTATGTTAAGAAAAAGAAGCAGCGGGAAATAGCTTACTGGGAAGATCGATAAATGCACAGTGTGATGCAACTTGAGAAATAATGATACTGAAAGGTCCAAGAATATAAAAGATACGAAAAAAAAACAAGGATTAAATCGTCGCCACGGTTCTGATAGCGTCCACGCAACAGTGGTTGTTTGTGTATTATGAAAATGCTCATATGCTGCAGTCTTAAGCTCATGGAACGTTGCGAAAACGCGCTCGCAGCGAAAGCTACATATTGCGCGCGGACAGGCAGGCGCCCAGTCGGTCGCTACGAACGCGTGCGATCGCTGCATTGAGGCTTCATTCCGTTATGCTCCATTTCATTACACAGAGAGCCCACTATAAGAACATATTTCACATAGCTTGCCCTCATCGATTGCCTACCTTTCACGCAAGAAACCGGTTATTAGAAGATAATTTTTGATAATTATTTTGATAGTAAATAATTTCTTTCGTTTCGAGAGCAATTACTGAAATGTCCAGGAGGGCTCCCGCGCGGTGTTTTGATTGAGCGCCGATAGCCAAACGAGCGTGTCGCGTTTATCCCTCATACTACGCAAACGAGGCGCAAGATGGCGACTCCGTAAGTTCTCGCCGCCGATAGCGCAGGGCTCCTTATTGCTCTTTTATTCTTCTTCGCTTTGTTTTCTTTCATCGCATAACTGTTTTGTTCCGGAGCACTTGCGAAGACGGACGCGCTTGGCGTGGCACGCCGTCAGCTGAGCGCCAGCAGCCACTCGTACGCATAACGGCGCACGAGGGAGACACGTGCCGGCAGCGCAGGCTGCGGTCCAGGGCCGGCGGCCTGGACGGCCCTCCCTCCCGGTCGCCCTGAAGGCGGCTCGCGCATTGGCGGCGACGCGCGGGCGAAGGACATGCCGGCCTCTCGCGCCACGATCCAATCTCCACACTCGTGCGATCTGTACGTGCACGGCAATCGGCACTGGTGCCAGCTCCTTGCGTCTCTCACTTTAATCTGCACGCCCGAACGGAATGCTTGCCCTTAGCGCGAGCCCCTTACGTCTCTTCGGGTGTAATAGCTATAGGCGCTGGTAAATCATCAAGGCCGCCGCAGTTTTGCTTACGTCATTCTTAGCGCACACTCAATGCCGAACTCGTTCGTTCAGAAGCTTGTTTTATTCTTGGTGTGCCTCGCGGACAAGATTCGCCGTTTGACAAGCTCATGCATATTCCATTCTTCTTTGAGTTCCAAGGTGCGCGAATGCATTTGTGTATCGATCGTTGCCTCCATGTATTCCCCAGGATGCCGCGTTCGCTGAAAAACCGACCAGAGAAACCAAAATGATGCATGTAACTCTGGCGTGACTCTGTTTGATGTGTTGGTTGGTGGGAGCGCGTGAACTCGCTTTGCGGCGTATAGCCGAATGCCAAAGGCGGTTCACGCTTCTAAGTCGTGCCGCTTTTATCCACACCCTCAACTTACCGTTAAGAAAGTTTGACGGCGCCGCTGCGCTGTTAGCGAACAGTGAAGCTGCTTGCAGCGTCCTCCGACCCGTCAAACGCGAACGCCGCGCCGCGTTGTACGCATACATGCATCGTGCCCCATTGTTGTTTCGGCCCAGAGAGCCGGGCAGCGGTGAAGTTTAACATGAGCAGAGCTAAATTCTTACCTGTAATAACAAAGAGGGCGACGTCATACGTAGTTTTCTTCCCTCTCCTTTTCTTTCTTTTTTCTTTTATTTTTCCTCTTTTTTTTTTTTAGAGCCAGCCTTTAGCTAACCTACTTCTATTCGTTTTAGCAGTTAATAAACACGGACAGCAACAGCAAGCGAAAGGCTCCGCAGAGTTTTCCTTCATTATTAGTTCACGGCTTGAATAACCTTGCAGTGTGAGCATGCAACCGCGGCTATTATGCTTTCCTTTTCCGCGAACATATTCTTCCCAGTAACGTCATTAAAAAAAAAAAACAGACATACTCTTGCATTTATACATAAAGGTGTCGGGTTTGAATCCTCCGTGGGCACCACAATTTATTGTTCTTTCTTACTTTTTTTATTCGTGCCCTCCCTTATTTTGTCAGGTAAAAGCGTCTGATTCCATTATTCCTTAGGCATTTGTTAAAACGTATTTCGCATCCTCTAAATTACATCTGCTAAAAGGACAGAACACCGACAGCGTACGAACGCTTGCCAATTTGCATTCTGCGCTTAATATATCTCATACAGGTGTCCTTGGATTTGCTCTCGTTGTTGTCTATGCATGTTCGTGTAGTTATAACTAAAGCTCACTGCAGCAATGGGCACGTAGCTCGAGCGTATTCAAGCGACTTCGCGCCTAACTCTGATCATTTTCACGCGCACTAAGCGTGTTTATGTCTAAGCGCACGTCCTTACAAATCGCCGCCGACTTTCTTCGGCGCAAACGCGCGCTCGATGCGCAATCTGCGGCCGTTGCAGAAATGCTGCAACGACAGCGCAGTGCTGCACGCTTGCGGCGACGCGTCATTGGAGAGTTTTAGAATAGGGGCCCCAAACGTTTTGGGGCCCCAAAGAAATAGCGTCGAAGCCACTGCGCATGCGCGAGACTCAAAGTGCGTTTGGGTTTTGCGTTGGGAACGCTATTTCACCGATTTAGCGGGAGCCCAAATAGCGGTCCCAAAAGCTTTGCGTCAACAAACATGGCGGCACCCATCGAAGCGACGGCTCTAACCTAGCACCAAACTGGGTTAATTCGCGGTAACGCGTGAAGTTCGCAAGCTAGGAGAAGTGACTGCGGTTATCGCTTTCTCTCAACTAGCGTGTGTTATGAAGATTGGTTCATTAGACGCCGCTGATTCCGAATTCGAGTGCGGATTTTATGGCTCGTAGGCCTAACACGACTAAGCTTGGCTGGTGAAGGCACGTAAAGTTGGGTTTGTTGCTCAAAACTAAGCGCAACTAATTGTTTGCTGCTTGAAGAATAACCTCTAAATTGTAATTAAACGCGAATACACGCAAGTCAAAATTACTATTCCTATCATAAAATGGTATATTTTATTTAATTATTTCTAATAGCTTTTCTTAGACGTCGTAGTGGCGCTGTTAGCGCAAGACGCTATCCGCAAACGCAAAGCCCTATTCTAAAACCCTTCACTCCTGCGTGCCCCAACGCTAACACCCGCAAAGCTCTTTGGGGCCCCAAAATATTGGGTCCCCTATTCTAAAACTCTCTATTCGCTCCCTTCTTGTTGCGCGCCTATCCTTGCAATGTCGAACGCTGGCGCGCTCTCTTCAATTTTCCCGCACTGATCGCGGCACCAAGGCAGCAGCCTCCGATCGCTATCGCGAATAACAGATGAAGCCCAGTGTGCCTGTCGCATGCGAGGTCATTGCGACAGCTCGGGGCCATCCAACATCCTCCTCGGACTGTCCGGGGGAAATATTTATTTCCTACGGGTCATCCAACCAACCTGCGCCAGTGATTTATCAAATGCGTACATAGTAGACGCGCCACTCCGTGCTTTGGACGCCTCGTGAAAACATGGGCCCGTAAAATAAAATGCGCGCTTCTAGAGCCGATTCAAAGCGAGGAAGTACTCACAGGCTGCGACACCGCATTGGTTAGTCGCTGGGCGAGGCAAGCCTGACAAGGACAAGAGGGAGAAAAGGCTGCACAGCGGGAGGCCACACTCATGAGCGGCTGGTTCCTTGAGCAGGCCGGCCGGCAAGGGCGCGCGCCGTATAAAGAAATGCCCGCCGCAAGAATGACTTTCATAGACACGAGCCCACTGCGCAGAGTGGCCGTGTGTTTGTCTCTCTTCTTGCTTTTCTTCGTTGTTTTTTTGCTTTGTGACCGTGGCAAGAGAAATTCGCGATGTCAACGCTTCCCGGTCAGTGCAGCAAGGGGAGGGTCTCACCAAGCGTGAGCCGGCTGAAATATATAGAAAGAAAAATAAATACCTCGCAAGTTATTCCGTAAACTGCCTCTTCCTTCGTGTGATTGTCCTTAACGCGCTTGTCCATGTCGCGCTTCAGCGTTAACGTCTTACGAAGTATATACACAGAACCGGCAAGGCGTGCATCCCCGCGGAGTCAAGTAAATATATTTCTTTTTACACTTTGTAATGAGAAGCAAGTTACAAATTAGGAGGGCGCTCCACTGTTCGCACAAATTAGCGGCGGTACTTGACTGATGACTTGGAGATTTCTTAATAGGCAGGCCGGTTTAAAAAGAAGCTCCTCTACAAAAGGCGCCGCGCCTCGAAGAAAGCGGCCGCGCTTTAGTGGGGCACACGCGTGCTTTTCTTAGCCGCAGTCTGTGCGGCGGCCTGTTGCGCACGAGGAAAAAGAACAAGACGAGAGCGGGCAAAACCACGGCGCTGCCCCGCGCGCGCAGAGGTGCACCGCCTCCCGCAGGCCTTGGCGGAGCGGCCTTTCGTTAAGCCGCTGATTGGATCGAGGCCGCGATTTTCGCCGCTGTTTCGGGTGGATGGCGTCCGCATTGTTTATCGTTCTTTCCTCCCATTGGTCGTCGCAACCAGTGGTAACGAGTGGCCAAAGAGATTACAGGCAGGGAATCGGACTGCACGTGGCGTAACCTATAGCGTTTATACATGCATCCCGACGAGAAAGAGCGGGCGCCCTAATGCGCTCTCATTCGATTCTGCTCGTCGGCACACACCCCCGTGTTACTTCCCTGTGTTTCCTTTCTTCTTTCCAATTACGCCGTAGGCATTCACCGCTTTGACACATGTCTCTCTAGAAATCCAGCACTGAAAGTACGGATTTTCGCGATCGAGATGTTTGCTCGAAAATGTCCCACCTGTATGTAGTTCTGGCACTTGTGAGGGTGACCTACCGTTCTCCAACGACCTAAATTCCACGTGGTGAGGAGCGAACGACGCTCGCAGTTCGAAAGGATGGCTGGATGGATGAAAGGCTGGCTCTTTGACCTGGTTGGATGTTAGGAAAAGCGAGGGACGAGGAGTTAGCGTGTGCGCTATATGACGACTGCTTCGTGCGTTGCGATTTTGGAGGCTGTGGCAGCGTTGTATAGGTGCTCCGTGCGTCAACTTTAATGTTACGGCCAAGTCAGGATCACTGCGCTGATCATTGAGCCTATGAAAAATGTTGTACACTTCGGCGCCTCCATTTTGCTTTATCGATGACAACTACTAAAGTAAGAACATTCTGTACGTCCGCTGTGCCACCTTCTGCAGAACTTGCGCATATACTCGCGTAGTACATTAGCTAAAAAGAAAGAAAGAAAGAAAGAAAGAAAGAAAGCGGCCGTATGGTCGCTCCTTGTCTGAAAGCATGTACACATAATCCATATATAGGCAAGCAGCAGTTGAATGGCGGCAACGTTTTGCACCAAAGTTCAATTCTCCGTTGCTCCGTTGTCTATCGCACTTTACATGTTAAGAATTAGAAGGCCTCTTGTCATCGATCGTGTCCGCGCGAGAAGTTTGGTCGGTGGAGGAGTCGTTGAAGAGGTTGTCAACCCGCCAGTGCGGCACAGATATACGCGGAAAAGGAGAAAGGCCGCGGGGGAAAGACATTCCTTGCGTTGGTTCTCTCGTGCAGCGCGTCTTCACAGGTGCGCGTGCGTTCGGTCCCTCATCTAGGCCAGAATCACTTGCGGTTCGGTCGCACACACCTCCAAGCGTTGTTTCGCAGCCAATTCGGCGCGGCTATGAACAGGCGCCGAGCACGCGATGTGGACACCTGATATATGCACTGGCAATCACTCGAGCCGCGCGCTGAACTCGTCGTCGCTGCAGGGGGAGTGGTGGGGGCGCCCATGGGGCTAGCGACTGTAGCGCGCTTCCTACTCCGCCTTTCTTTTTTTTTTTTTTTCATGGCGCGACGGCGCATGCGCCTTGCCCTAGCGGATTAGTCGCGAAACGTTTTGGAAGGCTCGCGCGCGTGGCCGCGCGGCCTGATAACGCGGAAACTCATTAAAAAAAAAAAATGCGCCGATGCGCACTGCAGCACATACTCGTGCCGTGTACCACGTTGGAACTCCGCTGGTGTATAGATATACACGTCGGTGCGGTGCCGAAAACGTGCTGGCTGTAATTCCACTTTAAAACAAAGCGGTCAGGGCTTCGCCCGGACTGCACCGTGACCCACGTAATTTCCGCCTTGCATTGATGGCTAGCAAATTTATCGATAAGCCCCTGCGCTACACTTGGGCGACAGTTTAAGAACATCACGTTGCTGACGAAGCCTTCTTGCAGCGTCGGCCCTCTCTTGCTGGTGGTGGCAGCGCATGCCTGACTTCAGGTACTCGTTTAAGGCGCGGTAACGCTGAGTCGATACGAGACCGACAAGGCGCTGACGCCAACTATTCAGCACAATGCGTCGCTGAGACCATATTATCCTAAGAGACCGACAACGACGCAACCGGTGGGCGCGAGTTGTCGTGCCGACCATTAGCGTGCCGACCATATGATCCCTCGACCGAACCCCACGCGGTCGGCCGTCGAACCGACAACACGATAGCCGCAGCGCTTTGAGTCTAAACATGCCTTCGAAGTTGAAATTCCCAAGCTCTTGTCTTCTCAAGCCGTGCACATGAAGTTTGAGCCAACGTTGATTCTGTTTAGCGAAGGTTGGGTTATGCCTGGCCCCGTCGAATTTGTGCACCCGCTACCGATGGACCTGAACTTAACGATAAGCACTTACGACGAGGGAAACTGCTATTTTAGTTCAGTTATGGCAATTTAGCGATTAGATATCAATTGCTGCTCACTTCTCACGGAGCGTCCACAATAAGCGGCAAGCGGCGACACAGCGCTGTGCCATCTGTACGTATACGTCACGGCTGTTCCCGAAGGCTGCCGGTCGCATTCGCTAGGTGTGTGGGTCTGTATGTTTTGTTGATTTCTTAATTCCAGAGAAGAACCGTTTACCTCTGCGTCAAACGGAAAAGAAGAGACACTGCATTCGACAAAGCAACACAAACTCGCTCAGTTACCAACGGTGTCAGCGATGGCATCCACGTTTTCGCGAGAGAACTACACGCGTCCTATAAGTGAGCGCTTATGCCGAGCACAGCTTTCTCTAACAATGCTTTATGGCACGCTCAAACTGTAAGTATAATGAAGTTAAAGAAAAGCGACAATCAGCAATAACATCCCGTAATATATGTGTCTGAATCACAGTTGCCGTTGCTTAAGGAGCTGGGCCGCTCATATTGACTCGTCTCAGGGTGGAACAACGCGGCTCATATGTGCAGATATGTACGTTTTGCTACGTTTTGACATTATTCCAGATCAGTGAGGAGCCGTTTCCACAATATCCGAAGCCAATAACGATCTGTGGCTGTAGATGTCGATGTAAACAAATGCACCGCTTTGGCAAATACGACACGGAAGGCTGCGTTCGTAGACTTCTTGAATTTGTGAAATGTGTAATGATCGTGTAAAAGGAATACAAAAAGCGAGGCGCAAGAGCAGACATCAGTGACAACAAACTCCAAGGCAGCCACGTCGGCAGACGGAACTCGGCGTACCTTTATCGGCCACGCTGTTAGCACAACTGCAGGGCACTCAGGCCTGATCGCCCAGTAGTCAATGAGTGTTACATGATGTCCAGAAACCACGTGCTGCCCCGGAGGAGCCATTAGTAATTAATCGTGGTCCACAAAACGCACAACCGACGCCCAATCAACATGGACGCAGGTACGCAAATCAACCCCGGCGAAAGCCCCGGCACCCTTCCAAAACGTTTCCAGCGGCGTGCGAGGGCCGGCATGCGCTCGCAATTGCTTCGGGCCGCCTATCGAGACCCTGCTCGTGCTGATTAGCGTGGCTACCATTTTCACGCGCAGCGCTTTCTTCGCGGCTGGCTCTCAGCTAATCGCTTAATGGCGCTTTCGCGCCGCAACCTAAGGCTGTGTCGCGTGTGCGGGCGACGCTAGTTCACTCTTTAGCGTCCGTTCAAAACTGGCGATGGACTGGTGAGCTGCGCTTATGCGTCAACGCTACCCCTTTGTCACCGTCGAAAATAACAGAGATGAAAACTGGAAGAGAGGAGAAGGAGGGTTACATCTCTTCCTTTTTCGTGCTATGCATTGCCGAGAGGAGACGCCACTTCTGCGCTTCGAGAAGTGTGGTGGTTCGATAATCACTTGGGATATTCGTGAAATAGAGCGCAGTCTGTCCTTGCCACTTTCTTTCTCTCTTCTCTGGCGCCTTAAAGCGCCATCGCAACACCCAACAAGTGATAATATATGTGTGCGCTATTTCATCGGCTATGAAGGTGTCTAAGTGTGCATTCAAGACGTAGCAGCGGAGGAAGAGCTTGCGTGCATATTTGCTTGCATTTGTCTGCGCCAAGCGCTCCCTGGTGTCAACCGACGGCATCCCGCGTATAGAAAAGCATGATAGACATGACTGCGTGAGACTGCATGACAGACAGTACACGTCGCTATAGAACGCCTCACTGCCGGAAGCGCCCCCCCTCCCCCCCTCCCCCCCTCCCCCCCCTCCCCAATGCCTTCATTCCCATCTTCGTTTCCTCTCTTCTATACTTTGGAATACATTTATACCAGTGTAAGGCTGCAGACACTCGCTTTGGCTAAGCTCGCTGTTTTTTTTACAGCGAAGCTGTCTATGGCTACCCTCCGGCAAAATCGTGGCGGCGAACAGAAAACGCCTTGCGGCAAAGCCAGCTTTCTCGCGAATGCTCTGTAGCTCTCAATCTAACGTCATGGGAAAAAAATATTGGAAAAAATAGTATTGAAATTGGCCGCTAAGACGACTCTAGCATTACGCCGAGTTTCATTTACTTGTCCTAATTAGTCCACAGTGAAGATGTAAACGTTACATAATTCCCGTCTGCTGTCAATGCATGGGCATCTACGGAGGGAGTATGTTTATAGAAAACGTCTGTAACTCTTGTTTTATCGAAACTGTCCCGAAACAAGTTACACGACAACTAGCCGCTAAGACGACTCTAACATTACGTAGAGTTTCATTTACGTTTCATAATTATGTAGTTCACCTTGAAGTTCTAAATACTGCGGGATTCCGGACACGGACAGACCCATGTTTGTCCGCTAGAATAAAACTCCAGTCTTTCCGAATTTCATTCAGCTAATTATAACTAGGAAGTATGCTCGATCGCAAATTGCAAACGAACGTGTCTTGTTTCATGCACTCCTTTGAACTGCATCCCGGTCAACGCATATGGTCGCTCTCGTCGACACTCGGTTTGACGGCCACCTGCGTCTAAACGGCGCTCCGTCGCAGCTGCGCTAACAACACCTGCGTCTTTAGAGCGGCGTCGTAAAAGAGCCATTGGCGGTGTATCGTAGCGACCACAAGGCCACCATCACTTGCGTGACAAGATGAAGATGAAATAAAGAGAAAAGAGACAACAAATGATTTTATATTTCTTTGTATTTCTCATAAATTACACATACATGATTATATGTATAGTTACATAAGAACAGCGCTCTGTACTAACAAAATTCGTGTCACCATAGCAGACTCGCTGGCCCACAATCTTCACAGGGTGGAAGGGCTCGTCAGTGTTTTTCACCTGTTGCTCTCGCCGTCCCTTTACGAGGGTGTTGATCTGGCGTACCGCGCCGATCCTCCTTCTCACATTACGCGGTCTCTTGAAGCACTCTTGAATTCTCTCGGTTTAGTGGACCGTTATAACTGGCAGCGCAGTCTGTGTCGCTCTATATACACTTTGTGTGTGCTCGCCTTTTTCACGAATATCTCGCGCTTTGCAAAGGGAAGCATTGTAGATACTGAACGATTACATCGATAGGCTGCGCCACACGAAAATTAATCGATTCTTTTTTTTTTCTTTTTATTTCTTTCTCCTCCAGGTAAGTTCCCGTTTTTCCATCCTACCAGTGAGTGTGCCGGCAGTGAAGGTAAGCAAGCGTCCGCCTGGTGGGACGTTATTTTTGTCGCCTATAGCTACACCGTTCACTATACGGTCGGAGATTATACTATACATAGTGTGTATGCTGCCCCGTTATCCCTAACAGTGTACATGGTGAGGGAATGGTTTCGTTTTCCCTCTTTCAATTCACAATGAGTGCTTTATCTGTTTTGTTTCTTTTTACCGTCATTGTGTATGTATTACTGTTATTTCTTGCGGATAAGTGAAAGTGCATTTATGCTATTTCTTTTGTGACTACTCCGTCGTTGACTGTGATGTTTTATTGTATGAATGAGCTTGCAATTTGTATTTCTATTTTGCCTTATTTTTTGTGTAACATTGTGCGCTCGGAATGTGTAATTTTCAAATGTGACCATATATTATATGCCTTTTTTGTCGTTATGTAACTGCCCCGTGTATGGGGGGCCTACGGCTCTGTCAAGCTGTCATTCATGACAGCTTTTACTACAGGTCTCCCGTGTCGTGTACATTTACGGGACACAAATAAAGACATTATTACATCATTATTATTGCATTATTACAAGAGACTTGCCGACGTCCTCCGTTCGGTCAACGTGCGGGGGAAATTGTGAACTTTTCAGAACGGGACACACGCGTTTTATTATTCTGTTGCCATTTCTGGCGCACATTACGTCGCAATGGTTTCGCTACATTGCTTTGCAGTCTCGCAGCTGAACGCTGAAGTTTATCCCAAGCGGAGGTGCTCGCGTAGCCGTCTACGCCGCGCCGCGCAGTTCTGCGCCTTGGCTCCCCGCAGTGTACATGACTTACAGTTTTGCCCAGGCATTTGCTTTTATATACTGATTTACTAAACTATCAGATTCCCAGTCCATCAAAGACCTTACTGGACTGTATGGGGTCTTCGGGCTTCGCAGGAAAAATGTCTATAGGAAGATGTCTATATATATATATATATATATATATATATATATATATATATATATATATATATATATACCCACAAGAGTTTCTAGAGGCATATAGACTTCGAAGTGTGTTTGGAAGCTCAGCCGGTATGATCTAACGATTCCTTTCGCTCGATTCTATTCTATCATCAAACACTCATGACGAAAAGGAACATATATCGAATAGAATCGATACGTTATTCCGGCTTCGGTTTCTGCCGTGAGAGCTCTTTGATACGGCGCTGCACGAGGAGTAGTGGTAGCGCGATTAGATAGAAGTCAGCCCGAGGTGTGCTCTAGTTTATAATTGACAGAGCGGCGTCACCAAAGTTCACTTCTATAGCTTCCTGGAAAACGCGTCGGTTTTTATCTAGAGCAGTGTTTATAACATCGCAGATACGGAGCTTGAGTACAGATTTTCTTTTCTCTTCCTGCGCACCCCCCCCCCCCCCCCACCCCCATCCTGCTGGCCCTGAAGCTATACAGTCGCAGCTGGTTTAATTTATTCGGTGTAGTTATGGAACGGGTTGTGTATCCCTGGCTCGCTGATATCTGGCTGACCGAACGCATTTCGTGCTTGCTTCGAATTGTGAGAATTTCTTCTTGTTGTACGCAGTGCGCGCGCCTAGTTTGCTTAAGGTGCGTCTGATAAGCCCAGCCGCAGAGGTCACTGCACTGCGGGTGGCGCAGTGGCCAGCGCTTAATGACCCTGCGTGACGGTCGGCGGTCTCCCACCACTACCAGCGGAGGTTCTGCGGAGACCTGGCACTGGAAATGGCTGCCGCAGATTCGAACGTTGTTTAGGCGCAGCCATGCCGTGGCACAGAATACGTGATGGCATGCATGGGCCGACGCAGGCAAATGCGCGCCACACGGAAGCTCTCACGCTCTTCTGCGCCGGAAAAGTCTTTCTCGCAATCAGACGCAATCGCACTGAATTATTGCGTCGTCGGAGTGGAAGTCCGCGCGCAAGGTTCCAACTGCAGCGTTGAAATGAAGAGACCACGAGGAAAATGAAACCATCCGGGGGAGCCGGGGCGAGAGCGGCAAGAGTGTGCGGCGCGAGTGTGATGGACGCGCGCGCGCATGTGCGCATGGCACCAGAAAGCTATAGCAGAGCAATTCTCTGGCATTACGTCACCGGCATGCGTGCCGCCTTGGCGGTGAACGGCGAAAAAATGTTCCCTCGCGGCTTCGGGACGCTGCGCGTGCGTAACGCACGCCGCTGCTGGAGGCGCGGTGCCGCTTGCCGCAGGTTCCAGTCGCTCGCGCACGTTCTTGTGCTTCGCGTACGTGTCACCACTGCTGTAGTCTTCCTGCTTTATGAGTGTCGGTGTGCGCTTGCGCGGCCGCTAGCGGCACTTCAAGTGCGAGCGCCTAATTCTTTTTGCTTCCCTGCGTATATCACAATCATTCACGAAACGTGCTAAGGCGAGTCTCCTGCCGTGACGTCGTGCGTAGGTCTGTGGGGTGCATGTCGGTCCTCATTCGCGGATTTTATGCAGCTGTGCAGCTGAAAATGAGTACACACGAACATTCGAAATATTAAAGTCTGCGGCACCCCAAGGGAACCTGGCGCAGAGCGTCGCGACAGTCCGAAAGCTTCTGTCCGGGAATTTCGGGTTGCGTGAAATAAAGGACTTCAATGGCACGCCGGAAACGAATGCATACACTGAAGAGGTCAGGCCCGTAACGCGCTCCTGTGCGCTTGCCGGGACGTGATCCTTGGATACGACGTGGCACGCATCGTGGCCGCCTCAGTGTCTCCTCCATAGGACTTCTGTCGCTATGCGCGGGTAGAATTTGGCGGCCGCAGCACTGGGCTGCAACAGCGGATAAGCACGTCTTCCGTGGCGACTCAGACATGTCATTAGCGTAATGAACGGTGGGAAAACGTTCTGCTGTCTTTCAGCGTTTATGCATTGATAGGCGGCTTGCGTATCGATAGCCGACGAAAAAAAATTAAAGAAAAGCGAGGGGGCGGGGATAACGGTATACTTGGTGGCGGGCAGTTCTGCCTCACAGCTGAACCTGTCTCTTGTTAGTGACAGCAAATTTTGCTTGTCGTTGTTGTCGTTTTCGTTGACAATGAGGAGCCTAACAAGACGCCATTCGTGGCAAAAAGATGCGTAATAACTGCACAGCGAAATCTCCTGTTGAAGGAATTTCAAGAGACCTCGTAAAGGGTCACCGTTGGCCTCTTCCTGTGTTTAGATTTGCATAAAGAGAGAGAAAGAGAGCGAGGGAAAAAAAGTACAGGAGAGTTTCTCCGGATTTCGACGAACATCGGACGCGTTTATTGCATGTGTTGCCCCTGCTGGCAAGTTTGGCCGCTGTTGTTTTGGCCGCTCTTGATCACTCCTGTGCGAAATGAATAGGCATTCGTGAATCTCACACCCCGCCACAAGGTGCACAGAAGTTCTGCTTTTGCTCGTACTAACCGATGAGCCAAGCAACGCTACAAACCCTGATCCAAGTTATACGGACACGAGTGTGTGCGAATTGCGTCGAGTGTCACTGCGGCAGTGTAAAAGCTTGCGCTCCAGCGAGCGAAGCCTTGTAGCTACGTATACATCCATACGTAGGTGCTGGAGCGATTCTTGGAGCCGCACGGAAGCCTTTGCGCACGCGCACGCTTAAGCATAAATTCAGAGTCTGCTCGGAAATCATTGCTTCGGTCGGTGCGCTCGTTGACAACACTGAAATTCCCGCTAAAATTTACACTCTTGCGTCGTCTTGATTACTGTTGTCGTTCTATGGCTATTGGCATCGCCCCTTACATTCGTGGACTGCTTAAGCATGCGACAGTGTAGTATAGCACAAGTGCACGCCAAGCAGAGTGGCAACGACAGGCTCCCGTTTACACCATCCAGCGTGGTGGATAACCGCACACATTCAGACGGCAGGCTTTATGCTCAGCAGCCACCTTTCTCGGGGCCAATACGTATTCTTCGTCAGTGCGCAACCAACTGGTACAAAATTCGGCCATCCATGCTTCACATGCCGGAAGACGCAAGGGGGAAGTTCAAGGCCCTTTTCTCAAAGGCCACTTCGTAGCCGCCGTGGCCAGTGATCCTTATACTGGGAAATCGTTCTTACGTATACACAAATGAAGTTTCCTGAATCGGAAACTTATTGTCCCGGCTTGGTGGCTCCAAACTTACGTCTCTTACCTTTGGTCTGTTTTCTTTTTCTACATAAGCACCATGCAATGTAGCGCTGTCGTTCAATTTAAGAAAATCTGCGTCGCCTATAGTATATAGAGCATGAGACATGGCGGCTACATTGGTGCTATAGCTGGGCGACACCATGCACAAGAAAAAGCGGAACACCTTGAGAATGGATGCAACAATAAAAAAAAAAGCGCAAAGCACGGGACTCTACCTATGTACACTATACGCCACTGGATCGCAATGAAGACCAAGCCGAGTGATCACAATTGGTCGCGGTTTTTCATCGCGCCCGCGTCGTGCCGCCGTATGCGCTATTTTCGAAGGCGGCTGTGCGCGCCCGCGTATATTATACGCGTGCACGTCGCTTCAAGTCAGCGGCGTGTACGCATCTCTGAAGCAGGCGTATTACTCTGCACTGAAAGTTAAACGGGAATATGATGGACGACCCCTGATAACAGGCGTGGGGCATGGCGCGGCCGCGTCACGGAGGGGTCCCACTGCGCGAAGCATGCACGCGCGATGGCATACACAGGCCGGGCGGGAGTGCACGTTTTAACCGCGGGTGCAGCCCTGATCGAAAAGCCCGACGTCGTGGGAAGACGCCGAACCCGCCGAAGCCCGGCCGCCGTGCGTAACGTCACGCCCTGGTGGCACAGCTCCCGGGATCGCCGCAGGAGGCCCCGTGCGAGACGTGCCACCGTCCAGCGGAGGCCGCCGCTCAGAAAATGAATAAACGCCTTCCTCCCTTCTCATGAGTCGCGGAAAGGCGGCGATGTTTATGCAGTTGTTCCTCAACTTCGTGTACAGCTTAGCAGCGGCGAGCTATGTACGCGTAAGTCGTGCAGAGCGGCTCGACACATATCGCACTCTGGCGTGCACGTGTTCGTTCCTTCCATAATTGCCCGCCGCTCAGAGACTACACCCGAACGTCTTCGTGGACTTCTCCCGGCAGGCAAAGGAAGCCACTTCGCATGTACTGTGTGGTCACTCTTTCCGTGAACGCTATATTATTTTTCTCTCTCGCACTGCACTGGTGCACTTGTATTGAGGAAAGAGAAGGACGCGTACGCCGGTAAACATGTTCACGGCGCACGTTCTCCTGCCCAAACCAATTCAGAGCAAGCTGAATAGAATAGAAAATGAATCACCGATATGCGATACGTTCGTGACTAATGCATGGTGTTGCGTAGTCTCATATTGTGGAGAGAGAGAGAGAGAAGAAAAGAAAGGCGACGGTTTCAAAAGCGGGAGAGAGCGATGGGGCGGGGGGAGGGCAAGCGAGCATGTGCAGAATACTCGGAGAACTCGAGTTCTGCACAAAACGGTTTACGGGCATTTAGCATTTCCTGACGTTTAGGTGAACCATCCTGTAGTGCTATTACTCAGCTGTCGTATATATACTGTATGCTGCCCTGGGAAACTTGATCAATGTTATTTGAGAGGGCCACTGCGCGTGGTTTCTCGCGAATTACGGTAATTATTATACGCTGTCATCTTGATACTGCTATGTACTAGCGCACTGTTTCCTCAAACAGCTCAAACAGTCAGTGCTCTCGTTTTAACCCACAAAGAACTGTCCTCTCAGCCACCTTAGACAAACTGGACAAGCGCCCAATGACAGAAAACAAGATCCTTGGTACCTGGCCTACGCGAACATCAGCGCGATCCGCTATGAAGGCGCTGCTGCGATATTTGAAAGACACGGGACTTTCTGACAAATTGTGACAGTACACTGTGTGGCATAGGACTGTACGGTGACACTGCGTAAGACTAGGAATGCCTTTGTGGGCTGCGTGACAGTGCCCACAGAAATAGTTCGTGTGTACGTGCGTGTGTGTGCTTAGGTTTTTTTTTCCTTTCTTTTTTATCCTTCTTTCTTTCTCACCTATTGCATCCCCTTTCCCCTCCCCCAGTACAGGGTAGCCAACCGGAGTAATCTCTGGTTAACCTCCCTGTCTTTCCTTTGCCTTTCTCTCTCTCGCTCTCTAAGTTGGGAGTGGATCTTGTGAAGAAAGGGCGATTCAGGCCAGGAGCGACGGACTCGATTTGTTAATGGTTTCGCACGCTAGAGCGGTTCCCACGATTGGCCACCCGCCTCTGCCATTTTCGTGTTCGCTATCGCCATTCACCGGCCATATTGAACTCTAAAACCGTTTTGTGTGCAAGAACTGCTTTGTGATTCCGGGATCTGGGAATGGGTCTGGGACGCTTAACGCTGTCTTACATTAATTAATTGTATAAAAATATCGCTCATTTATTACTGGTCATTACCGTTTCCTGTCGTGTTCATCTTTCTTTTTTTCCCGCGTCTGTAGCGCAATTCGTTTTCCCTGATGAGTGGTGGATCTCCGTAGCCACGGCGCGTTGTTTCGCCCGCTCAGATATAAGGCATGACCAGCGACATCTTGAAACCTCTCCGCGATGTGTCGTCGTCGTCGGCTGTCTCACCGACTATATAGAAGCTGTCGGGGACATACCTTCGCGAGGTTTCGCACCGCCGATGCGTCGGCGTGTGCGGCGTTTCTGGCGGCTGTGCCAAGCTCGCTATCTTCGCACTGTGCTAGCAACGCTCTCGGCCGTCTACTTTGTGGGGTCTTAAGGTCTCACAGGAGTACCGACCACCGCAGATTCCCCAAATCCCCACAACTTCGACGGCCGTTCCATGGGTACCGAGTGAAGCGGGATCTCACGATGTTGATAGCATCACAAAAAGTACTCGCTCGACAGTTTTGCCTCTGAATAAAGCTTACATTTGCCCTGCAAGGTACGCCACTGGCTGATGACCGTTACGGGACGCGTTCGACTCCAAAATACGCACCGCATTTCTTATCGTCATGCACCGTTTTGCCTTTCCGCCTTACCAAAGCTTCTCTTTCTACACCGACTCCCACTGTGCGTGGGATCTGCATTTCTTTAGATTCTCGTTTAGTGCAGGTTTCTATCGTTTTTTTTCATTTGTTTCTGGGCCTGGAATGACAACACTCATAAAAACCCAGAAAGTCGACTGAACTTCAGAATGACATCTTGCATGCACGACTTTTCAATTATATAATCTTTTCGAGAGCGCAGCTTAGGCGCCCGTTCCTGCGGCGAGCGTCGGCGTCCTGCTTCGTAACCGAGAGAACGCGGAGCGCAGCGGGGGATGAAGAAAGCGGCGAGAGCGAACAGAGCGTGAGGAGGAAAGCAGAGAGGAGGGTATGGCGATGGCGGTAGAGGTGTAATGCCACACACGAGGGGCTTTGCGGCGACGATGGCTACGAGATGGTGCCAAAGTAGCGCGCATCGTCTGTATAAAAAATTACCGACGATTACGTTACTTCCTAATGCGAAATTTGAGCGCAGCAAATAAGCTGTTTCACCTTTTCGATAGATTGAGGCAAAGAAATCGAGCAACACATGTATGCGCTATCACAGAATTTTTTTTTTATATTTCCCGTACTCCTGAATCATCTCGACGGCGGCGACGGTAAGCTTCTGCTTCGGCGGCACGCACCTCTGGATTCTGACGGCGACGGCGCTGGGCCTCTGCTCTGGCAGCTCGTTTAGCAGCAGCAGCAGCAGCAGCAGCAGACGGAGGACTTCCATCGGTCGTCTCGCTCATGGCTCAGAAAGAACTGGCAGATAATTTCGCAGTGGCGAACGGCAGCGGCAATTTCGGCTCGGGCGGTGCACATATACAGATCCGCCGCCACCGATCTGGCTCTCTGATTGCCACCGCACAGGGCGAACGGCAGCGGCAATTTCGGCTCGGGCGGTGCACATGTACAGATCCGCCGCCACCGATCTGGTTCTCTGATTGCCACCGCACAGGGGTTGCATTGGAGGAGGAGCGAAGAAAGGAATTAAGTTCGAGCCGGCGCTTTGACAACTGGAGACTCGCAGGAAGAGGGGGGAGGGGGGCGGCGTGTACACCCAGCGGCAAACGATGGGGGCAGAAGCGCGCGCAGCAAGCGGACAACACGATAAAGGGAGGAGGGAAGAGATAGCAGCGACTGACTGATGCCGCTGACGCCGATAGTGAGTCAACCCCAGCTGCGGAGTTGGTTTCAGGGACAACGCCGCCGATGCCGACACAAACAATATGATACCCTCGCTTCCGCAGCGCTAAGAACCAGGTCTAGCCGTGGGAAGGTGGTCACGTATTCGTCGACGTGCCGGGGCCTACGTGAAATAACCGGCGCGTCGGCAACTGAAGAGCACCCTATCCGCCACACAAGAACGGGGGGGGGGGGGCCCTTTCCTCCTCTTTCTGCATGGCGGCGACGGTGTTCTATGCAGTCACGTTATCTTGACTCTCTAGCGGCGTCAGCGGCATCCAGCGGTATCAGTCGGTCGCTGCTAGCGCTGGGGGGATGAAAGGGGGGCGGAGCTGGTTACGAGGCCGACGACAACGCCGACGACGACGCGAAACCCAGGAACGGACGCCAAAGAGCTGCGCTCTAAAACAAAGCTCTGCATGAGCGGAGGTTGTCTGCGGCGGCTGCTGCTGTCAATCGCGCCCACGCGTCACCCCCGCTCTGCTTCTCGCGATCTCCTGATTCGCGAAGAAGTCGCCCCACACTTCGTTCAGTTTGCAACGTGCCGCACGAGCCAGATTGTCCGCGCCAGCCAATATATCGCGAAATGAAAACGCATATACAGCTGCGCTCAAATTTCGCATTACGGTGTACCGTAATCGTCGGTGAATTTTTCGAAGTAGTAACAATTAAAATTATACGCTTAGTTTCTAACTCTTCTTTTTTTGACAAAAGGAAAAAAGAAAGATAGGAAAAGAAACGGTATAATATTCTGAATGGTCGTTCACAAATTTTTCATGCTCCCCTCCATCTGCCACATTTTCCATCTTTTCCAGACTTTGAAAGCTAGCTGGGAAATCCCCCTCGATCTATTACTTCTGCGAATGAAATCATACGTTCCCGAAACCTTTCGTGTCGTTTACTGAAAAGCTTGGTGTATCACATTATATCTTACAATAGACTTCCTTCCTAGCTTGTCACGCAAAGAAGCGGACTCCCACTTCGGATCAGGTACTAACACAGATTAAGCGTGCTGGAATATGGCCAGTCTGATAAAATAAGTTCAGTACGGGAACGTTTTCTCGCAGAATGAATACGAGGCATCTTTAAATAACGTGAATTCAAAGACGAGGATGATTCGATGCTAATTTTAATGCCATAGAAGAAATGGGGGAATTGTGTTGATATGTATTACGTGTGCTGATAAAATGGGGGGATGTATAGGCTACTTTACGAGTGTCCTATCCAAAAGGCTCGTCTGCAAGAAGCGACATTACGCACAAGTTAAAGTAAACAATAGTAAATAATCAAGAGAAAGGTCAATTCACACCTAAACGCATGTACATTGATCATTTAAAAATGCCTGCATACAGTACGCATTCTCCGCAAGTATCGGCACCGAAAGCTGAAAACTCAATATAGTTGGGCAGCTCGTCGCGAGCACTCTATCTGCGAAATTCTGGTACCACTGGTGACTTCATAGGCGCGCCCGACTCGTCTTGGGCTAGTGGTCCCCGCACCCTCCTCAGGTGTGGCTTTCCCGCAGCGAAGCGCCGAGGCGGCCGTTTGTTGTTGTTGATTACCCGCCGTGGGTAAACATGAAAGAGTTCGCCGGCACATTATAGAGCTCTCGATGGGGCCAAGGTATACGCCGGCGTCGTCTTACGCCTGGAAGATTGGATTTGCTGAAGTGACTAATTTCTTTATCCCCTTCTGTCATTACTGCGTTTGATCTGTCGCTTAGCTAGCAACATTGGGCCTACTTGATTATTGCCCTCAATGCGGCGACGTGCCATCTGATGCTTTGAAGGGACCCACGCCGCTTTTGTATGGGCCGGCCGTCTCGCTATAGTTCTGATCGCCCTCACTTCCAGCGGTGGATTCGCTAAGTATACTGCGAGGCGAAGCAGATCGAAGCGTCAACAACGACAAACACATGTTGCACGCCCTTTGGCGAGCGAGTCAGTGGAGGGCGCCAAAGGGCGTGTAAAACAAATGGGTGATTGTACTTTTCATTCACGGACTATTTCTACCACTCACTGACTGTAGTAACTGCTGAGAGAACAACCAAAGAGGGCAAATGTTGGTACGTTGACCAGAGGGATGTCTAGTTTGCTACCCAAGAGAGAAAAAGAAAACGCAGAAGTGTTACCCTGAAATGGTATGCTGCCCTACACTTGGGAGGGGAACAGTGGAATAGAAAGAACAGACAGACGAATGAAAGCCGCGTGAATGCGTGTACGCGCGCAGGTCGCGCTACGCAGTGGGGAAACGTTCGCACAGGTCAGTCGTTCTCAAGACGCACAAAGGGGCCTTTGTTGCCCAACAACGTGCGCCACTGCCGCAGACCAGGCGGAATGGGTAAAGCGATGCAAGAAGGAAAATATCTATAAGGGGGAAGAAGTTGTAAAGAGGCAAAAGGGGGAGAGTGTGAACGCGGTTTCACACAGAAGTTAATGACAACTTTAGAACACAGAACACTCACTCAGGCGAGTACACTACAATTACTGCGGTCATGGTCCCAGGATCCTCGGTTTCCAAAACGCCTTGGAATCCACCAGGTTTAACGCAATTCCGACAAGAGAGAGAGAGAGAGTACAGTGGTATAGCAGGCGCTGCGGATAGGCGCACGTTGGTACTATCGGCGTAACTACGCAAACAACTGCAGTGCAAGGCACATATGCATATATGCCTATAGTGAAATGCGACAGGTTACTGTAGTGATAGGCTTGCATATAAAGATAAACCAGTGCAAAGAACATAGTAGGGAAGTAAGTAGACACAGAATCAGACACTCTCCTGTCTTTTCGCGTTGGTTATTCTTTGCGTATAAATTCAAACCAAGTCGCCTAATTTTTCGTTCTTTTACTCTAGAGATGGACGTCTCGTTGGTAAACAGGACTGGTATCACAACCGATTAGGAGAGGAGACGGTAGCCAGGCGGTTGCAGAGGGTCCTCGACAGTCGGCGCAAGCTGCTTTGGTGCCGCAGCGTGTGTGGCCAAAGAATTCAGTGAACATCGTAGGGGGAAAGAAAAGGAATTTACTTGCGATGTCGACTTACGCGTGAAAAGAACGCTCATTTACGTGCGAAATTAAAATGTTGGCGCGACTATCGGCCTCAGTGCACCGCCACTGAGGCCTTTCTCATGCTGCTGTTTCTTTCTTCTCTCCCCCTCCCCCCCCCCTCATTTCTTCCTCTTTGTTGAAGATTGAGTGAATTTTCTTCAAGCGCCTTTCGAACATATTTTAAGAAACTGCCGAAACAGGCGCAAGATAAAGAAAATCTGTGAAAAGGATTCTCTTTTCCACCATATCTATCGCGAATCCTCGGCATGTATGTTGCGTAAGCGGAAGGCATTCACCGCGGCGTGATCGCACGGATGCGTTGCCCTCGTGCTCGTTCGTCGTCGTTGTTGTGCCTTTTGACTCGGATGCGGCGTGCACCTTTAATGCCTTGTTGCTCGCAGGCTTAGGCTACCTGCGTATGCACCATATACACCTATGTCTGTCTGTGTTTATGTGTTTACGTGCGTGCGTACTTGCGTGCGTGCGTCTGTGGGGGGGGGGGGGGGTTGCGTACGTGCAAGCTGTACACAGAACGGTATGCAGAATGGCAGGGGCTCCGCGTGCATGCAAAATAAAAGAAGCCGGGGGCTCCAGATCGTACCTTATGAAAGCAGCTGATGCGTGCGATATGCTGGCTCGATGATTTCCTCTCCTCACTCTCAATTCGCAGCATTTCTTTGTTTTTATTTTTTTTTTCGTTTCGCACGCTGGGCTTCGGAATGCAGACGTCTCGGTAGGAAACGCACAGCGGTGGTCCCCAGTCGGAACGATTAAGCACCACGGCAGAGCGGCCGAGAGGAAAACGATATCTGCCGGCCGTAAATTTGCTCCGACCACCGCGCAAGGCCAGTTTGCAGCGAAGCCTCGTCCCCGGACGCGGGGACAGACAGGTAATTACTACTGTTGGCATCATGTAATTAATTATGCTGATGAGTGGAAGGGGCAAAGCGCGGGGACGCATACAAGTGTCGAAACTCGAGGCGGAGCGGGCCGTACGCGTATATGCCCTCCGTGATCCGGATATGCGATCGTATACATATTTGTCGGGAGACGCGCTGCGCGTGCACGAGCAACTGCGGTATTTGTGGCCGCTATAAGCGCGCTAACCATTTGTCGTTGCTGCTTTGCTCGCTCGCTTTTCGTCCCGCCGTCATCTGCAGCGCTGTTTCTTGCTCGCTCCTCGTTGCCTGCTTGGCTCGTGCATCGAGGCGCGGCCGGGATTTACTGCATGGTTGTGGCACCGGTGCACTGGCGCGGTCACCGTTCGGGGAGTGGCCGCGCACACCGCCGTTTCGGCTCGCGTGGACGTCATCGATTAATTACGCCGCTCTGCTAAGCGCGGGGCATGTTGGCTCGCTGGGCGGCGCGCGAAGGAGAGGGCTTGTTCGCCGGCGCGCAATACCGCACTGGCGCGTTTTACAGGGCCTTCGTGATTCACCTGGTCTAGGCTTTAATATAAACTGTACGCGAGGAACCCCGAAGGCCTACGTTAACGGATGGCGGGAGCTTCGCCCAACCATTGATTCACCTTTGGTAACCGGGCGCCTGGCGGGTAATCGCTTGTACCCGTTCCACCGGTGGGTGTCCGGCGGTGGGGTTGGAGCCCAGCACCTCCCGCAGCCGGGCCGGACGCCCTAACCGTTTGACCACGGCTACGAGAGCGCGAACTGATCGGCGAGGTCCCGCCGGCTCCTTTGCTCTTGTTCTAGCGCGTCCTGCGATCTCTCGCCGTCAAACGCTTCGTCACGCGTATGCGCAATAGCCAGCTCGCAAGGAGCAGCGGGAGGGCGCCTTGCTGACACAGCAAAAACGTCGACATTTATTTTCCGGGGTGCTTCATTTTACAGCAACATCGTGATGACGTAACATGCGGGACGCGCCATCTGTTAGTAACACATACCATCAACGTACCGGCGCTAGCTCTAGTGGCCGTCTGTTACATTATGTGTCGTGTTTTTTTACGTAATTTGCGCTTTATAAGCCGCACCTTGGCGTAGTGTCCTTGTACTCTAATTAGCCTTTATTACGGACGACTTCGGGAAATGCTTCATTCTGCAGGTAGTAGGCGATGCTACCCGGCAGTAGACAATATTCAGGTGTTCCTTCAAAATACCTGTTAATCAACACGTCAGGAAGTGGGCGCATGAAAAAGGAGCACACCGTTGATGTCGGCCGCTCCAGCCATGCCACGTAACGGTGGTATAATTTGAAACTTCTCGGCACCTGTCTCATCAGTCTCATCAAGTCTTGTTGCGTCATAAAGCCTCCTTGGGTTCGTGATTTTGCGTCATAAAGCCTCCTTGGGTTCGTGATTAATGGCTTGTGCCAGCCCCAACAAGCGAGAGGAAAATGGACAGTGCGGAGATCGGTCTACCAGGTACAGAGAGCGATTGGGATGCCGCTTCCGTATACTGGCCGCTACTTCGTCTCTTTTGCGCAACAGGCACCATCCGCGAGCGCAAGCTTCCCAACACGTATACGTCAGTATATGCCAAGCACATCAGGCAGATTGATTGCTGAGTGGCGTGAGGGAGATGGAAAACTTAAGCCAAAGTAGAAACGCGAAGGAAAGTGTCCTTTCTAAACGGCTGCAAACAAATGGGCTGAAGGTGTTGGGTACAACGTGCTGGACCCAGGAGCATGGCGTAATCCCGTTTAGTGTGCTCTAAACGGTTAGAAGAATGCCATGCAATGGTCCGTTATTGTGACTCGCATTCGGCCGCGCCTTAAATGAATCTTCAGTTTATACCGAAAGCCCACTCTGAAGAAATCGATTTCGCTTTTTACGAGTTTGTATAGGCCCTTATTGCGGATAGTTTGGTATGCGCTGCTAAAGTTTGCCAGCTTTTGTAATACTCTGTACATACCACGTGGTGCTTGAAAGCACCCTAAGGGCTGCTTGTTTGAATTCTGCTGCTACGAAAGGCTATAGAAGCGGCTCTGCAGACGGTGCCGTGCAGGTGCGAGATAGCGCGGCTGCGCCGCAGTTGTGCCTGTCGGCCAGTTTATACGTCGGGATGGCTGCCACTGCAGATACGGGGCCACAGTGAGCGACAGCTCCCTGAACCTCCCCCCGCGCAGCGAAGCGATTCTGACGCCGCTGCTGATAATTATTTCATATATCTGCAGCATTCGGGCACGCCTTTATGCTCGCGTATAGTGGTGCAGGTAATTCAGTTCGTGTCATTTGGGGGTGCATACAGACGCTGCTTGTTTCACATCTATAGATGGGCTATACGCTGCGTTTGCGTTCCGACTGGAGCCTCAAGCTGAGCGACGTTATGGGCTGTTGCGTTTCGCCTGCGACACGTGGTTTTGCCGGCGCGACTGCGGCGGGGCGGCAGACATTTTGGCCCGATCGTCGTCGCCGCAACACTCATCGGCAGGTGTTTCCAGGCGCGACTGCGGCGATGCGACCGCAAAGGATCACCCTCTCATTCCAGTCATTGTGCCCGAAACAGGCGATGCCAAAGCAGGGATCATCCTCTCATTCCAGTCATTGTGCCCGAAACAGGCGATGCCAAAGCAGGGATCATCCTCTCATTCCAGTCATTGTGCCCGAAACAGGCGATGCCAAAGCAGGGATCATCCTCTCATTCCAGTCATTGTGCCCGAAACAGGCGATGCCAAAGCAGGGATCATCCTCTCATTACAGTCATGGTGCTACGGCAGCGCTACAACAGGGTGCTACGAGATCGTGCTCGACAGGGTGCTACGAGATCGTGCTCAACATGGTGCTACGGCAGCGCTACGACAGTGTGCGTCACCATTAGCCCATTGTACATTCACGTGCTCGTCTTTTGAGGGGTTCCTTCTTGCCCTCAACTGCGAGAGTATAAAAACAGCTGCCCCCGGACGCCAAAAAGAGGGGCTCCGATTTCTTCTGTTGAGTGAAGTGCTCTCCCGTCTCTCTACTTCGGTCAAACCTGACCACCTACTCTTTGCGATGTTAAAATAAACAAGTTGTTTCGTTGTTACCAGTCGACTCATGCTTTGCCGGGACCTTCGGATGCTTCCAGTTGTACCCCAGGCCGCCAGGCCAACGCTACCCTTGGGGCTTGCGACCCAGGTACAACCACGGGCGTCAGCGCCGAGTTCCCAACAGATCGTACCAGCGGTGAGATCCAAACATCTGGTTGGCAGCGGTGAGATCGCCTCCGACTTCAAACAACTGTCTGCCAGCGGTGAGATCGCGACAACGGAGGCCAGCAGCGAAGAGATGCAGTTGACTGTATGCTGAGCAGCTCAACGACGATCCGGGAGCAGTGCAACGAGCCCTGTGTGACGACTGGTTGCCTGCAGCGGAACGACTGCGCGGAATTCCTGCCTGCGAGGTTTGGTGAGTGCGGGACTTTCTTCTTCTGAGCTTTGCCAGGCTTTTGTTAGTGTCAGAAACAGAGCTGGTAATTGTGGTTGTCGTTGCTGCCGGGTTAGTTTGCGGCAAGACAATAGTAAGCAGTAGAGAAAGCAGCATTCAGAGCAGCCATGGATTTGAAGTCGTTGCGCAAACCGAAATTGTTGGAGCTTGCAAGAGAGTTGGGTCTGGATGTCTCAGACAAACTAAGAAAACCTGAACTGCTAAAGGCTATTCTTGAGTTAGAAGCTGAGGATGACGAGCTGTCGGAATGCCTTGAGACCATTGAAGAGAGGGAGACTGCAAAAAGACAGGAGCGCGAACTTAAAGAGCAAAAAGAAAAAGAAGAGCGTGAACGTAAAGAACAGAAAGAAAAAGAAGAGCGTGAACGTAAAGAACAGAAAGAGCGAGAGCAACAAGAGCGTGACCGTCAACACGCTTTGGAAATGAAGCGTCTTGAGGTAGAGATGGAACGCGCTCGTAATGGAAGTCAGGCACACGGTGCAGGAGAACGCGTATTGTTCAAAATGACTGACCTGATGCGGCCGTTTAAGCTTGGAGAGGACATTGGTTTGTTCCTGGTTAACTTTGAGCGAACGTGCGAGAAGCAGGGGTTCTCTCGGGAAACGTGGCCACAGCGCTTGCTCACTTTGTTACCCGGCGAGGCGGCCGACGTAGTCGCTCGCTTGGACAGAGAGGAGGCAGAGGATTTCGACACAGTGAAATCGAGTCTTCTAAAAAAGTACCGGCTGTCTGCGGAGGCGTTCCGTCGGAAGTTTCGGGAAAATGAGAAAGGCAGAAGTGAGTCATATACAGAGTTTGCGTATAGGCTTATGTCAAACATGCAGGAGTGGCTCAAAGAAGAGAAAGCGTTCGGTGACCACGATAAAGTTCTGCAGTGTTTCGGGCTAGAACAGTTTTATAGTCGGTTACCGGAGAACGTGCGATACTGGGTCTTGGATAGGCCAGACGTTTGTACGGTGGCTAGAGCCGCTGAGCTAGCCGAGGAGTTTGTGACGCGTCGAGCTCGCGGAGCTAAGGACGGTCAAAAGGGTGAATTTGGCTCGAAGTTTGGGAGGCCGAAATTCACGCCCATGAGATTAAAGGGGGACACGCGTAGTGAGGATGCGAGCGAAAGCAGTCCGACCAAACGTAAAGAGACGGCGGCAGCCAAACGCAGAAAGCGGTTCGAGATGAGGCGAGCGGGCGTTTGTTATACGTGCCAGAAGCCGGGTCACTTTTCGGCGCAGTGTCCGGAAACAACACCAAAAGTTGTGTTTTTTTCAATAGGCAGCACTGACGAGAACATGAAGCTTCTCGAGCCTTACATGCGAGACCTCCTCGTGAACGGGAAAGAGTGCCGAGTGCTTCGCGATTCCGCAGCTACGATGGATGTAGTTCACCCATCTTACGTAGAACCCCATATGTTCACGGGCGAGTGCGCGTGGATCAAGCAAGCCGTGGAAGCTCATAGCGTGTGTCTGCCAGTAGCAAGGGTGCTTATTGAAGGACCTTTCGGAGCGCTTGAGACAGAGGCGGCAGTGTCATCTATGCTGCCACCCCAGTACCCGTACCTATTTTCAAACAGGTCCGATCACCTCCTGCGCGAGAAGGGGCTTTTGTTTGGTGAAGCTAGTGTTCAGGCCTTAACCAGATCGAAGGTTCGGGAGCTCGCTGCAAAGGCGGTAGTTGCGGGGCCGACGTTATCAAACAACGAAAAAGGGTCAGAGGCGCAGCAAGCTGATATTCCGAGCACGCCCGAACTGAATAAACTTGAGTCTGTAACGTTAAAGGCGCCAGATACTGGAGAGGAAATGCCCGACACGGGAAAGTTAGAAGAGCTATCTACTGATTTGCTCATCGCGCCTACGTCAGACGGACTTGATAGGTTGCTAAAAGTCAGCCGGTCGGCTTTGATAGCCGAGCAAAAAAAGGATGGCAGCCTGGAAAACGTGCGCTGCAATGTCAAAGAAGGTATCGCCAGGAAAACTGCGCGTTTTGTGGAAAGGGGTGGAGTCCTGTACCGGAAGTATCTAGACCGCAGAGGAGTGGAGTTCGATCAGCTGGTCGTGCCTCAATGCTATCGTCAGGATCTGTTGCGCTTGTCACACGGGGGTTCGTGGTCCGGACACCTAGGAGTTAAGAAAACTAAGGACCGTCTCTTGCAAGAGTACTATTGGCCAGGGTGTTTTCGGGACGCAGACCATTTCGTGAGGACATGTGACACTTGTCAGCGGGTGGGCAAACCAGGGGACAAATCAAGGGCGCCGTTGAAATTGGTACCTATCATTACGGAGCCTTTTAGACGGCTCGTTATTGATACTGTGGGACCTCTGCCGGTAACAGCCACGGGGTACAGACACATTTTGACTGTGATCTGCCCAGCGACAAAGTTCCCTGAAGCAGTGCCGCTTAAAGAACTCAGCTCAGTTGAGATAGTTAATGCACTACTGTCCATATTTGCGCGAGTTGGTTTCCCTGCGGAAATCCAATCAGATCAGGGCACAGTGTTTACTAGCGCTTTGACGACAACTTTTCTCGAAAGGTGTGGGGTAAAGCTGCTACACAGCTCAGTGTACCACCCACAGTCGAATTCCGTTGAGAAGCTCCACTCCGTCATGAAGCGCGTGTTGAGAGCGTTGTGTTTTGAACATCGAACTGACTGGGAGCTGTGTCTGCCTGGGGTGATGTTTGCTTTAAGGACCGCGCCGCATGCGGCTACGGGGTTTTCGCCAGCTGAACTGGTGTACGGTCGCTCGCTTCGATCTCCGCTTCGCATGCTTCGAGAATCATGGGAAGGTAGGGGCGACGACCCAGTCGTGGTGGAGTACGTGCTTAAGCTCCTCGAACGCTTAAGAAGGGCACAGGAGTTGTCAGGTGAAGCAATGACAAAGGCCCAGCAGAGGGCCAAGGTTTATTATGATCGGACAGCCAGGGCCCGTCGTTTTGAGGTTGGCGATGAGGTCATGATATTGCGCACATCGCTAAACAACAAACTAGACGTGCAGTGGGAGGGCCCAGCACGAATTGTTCAGAAACTGTCGGACGTTAACTACGTGGTAAGTCTGCCAGGAAAGCGGAAAGCACAGCAAGTTTACCACTGTAATCTACTCAAACCTTATAGACAAAGGGAAGCAGTGGTGTGCATGATGGTAAACGTTCCTGAAGAGCTTCCGGTCGAGCTTCCGGGACTAGGCTCAGTGACGAACAGGGAAGACACCGGTCAAGTCATTAGTGACCTTATCAGTAAAGCACCGCTGTCGCCCGAGCAGAAAACCGAACTACACCAGCTATTACAAGAGTTTCAAGGTCTGTTCTCTGAGAGGCCTGGTAGGACTTCTGTACTTACTCATGATATAGAACTTACCTCCACAGAGCCAGTACGATCCAAGGCGTATCGGGTGTCACCCCGCCAGAGCGATATTATGGAGGCTGAGGTAAAGAAAATGCTACAGCTCGGTGTTATTGAGGCAGGTGAGAGTGATTATACCTCCCCTTTGATTTTAGTTGAGGTACCGGGCAAGGAACCTCGTCCTTGCGTCGACTACCGCAGGCTTAATTCCATCACTAAGGATCAAATCTATCCGATCCCTAACATCGAGGAGCGCCTTGAGAAAGTTAGTAGCGCTCAGTTTATTTCCACCCTAGATCTTGTCAGGGGTTATTGGCAGGTTCCACTTACAGAAGAGGCTAGTAGGTATGCGGCGTTCATTTCACCAATGGGAACATTCCGTCCTAAAGTGTTGAGTTTTGGTTTGAAGAACGCGCCATACTGTTTTTCAAGTCTCATGGATAAAGTGTTGCGGGGACAGCAAGAATTCGCTTTACCGTATCTAGACGACGTAGCGATATTCTCCGCATCCTGGTCTGAGCATATGGCACACTTGCGGGCAGTGCTAACCCGCCTGCGCGAAGCGGGCTTGACAGTCAAGGCTCCTAAGTGCCAGTTAGCACAGGCCGAGGTTGTCTACCTCGGTCACGTGATTGGTCAGGGTCGTCGCCGCCCCTCTGAAATAAAAGTGGCCGCTGTGCGAGACTTTCCGCAACCGCGCACCAAGACCGATATTCGGTCGTTCTTGGGTGTCGCCGGCTACTATCAGAGGTACATCCCTAGGTACTCTGATATCGCGGCTCCCCTGACGGATGCTCTAAGAAAAACAGAGCCTCAAACAGTCGTCTGGGACGAGACCAAGGAAAGAGCTTTTAGCGCCCTAAAGAGTGCCCTAACAAGCCAGCCTGTGCTACGATCGCCAGACTATACAAAAGGGTTCATTGTTCAGTGCGATGCTAGTGAGCGAGGCATGGGCGTTGTACTGTGCCAACGGGAAAATGGAGAAGTAGAACACCCCGTCCTGTATGCTAGTCGTAAGCTGTCCAGTCGTGAGCAGGCGTATAGCGCCACCGAGAAAGAGTGTGCGTGTCTCGTGTGGGCCGTTCAGAAATTGTCATGCTATCTAGCCGGCTCGAGGTTTATCATTGAGACGGATCACTGCCCTCTCCAATGGCTGCAGACCATCTCTCCCAAAAATGGCCGCCTCCTGCGCTGGAGCCTCGCTTTACAACAATATTCCTTTGAGGTGCGTTACAAAAAGGGGAGTCTCAACGGTAACGCCGATGGCTTAAGTCGAAGCCCCTAACGTAGGAATCAGCCTCAAAATTGTTTGTTACTGATGTTTTTTTTCCTGAGGCAGGATTTTTTTTAACATATTGCTTTTGTTTAGTGTTTCAAAGTGATGATATGCTTTCTAGTGCAATTTTTCAATTTGTGGACGCGTTCTGAGTGATGCTAGACTACTGTAAGGAACTAGGCAGTGGTATAAAAAGGGGAAAGAGCCTGGCAGGGCTTAGTGAGGGTTGTGCCGTGCTTGCTGACTGAGCGGTTGAGTTTCAGCGTAGTTCTAACGCTTGCCGGGAACGAGAACAAAAATGTGAACTCTCCCGAAGTCACTTTGCAGTGTCCCGTGCGAACCTGAACGAGAGAACGAGGCCTTCTCTGTGCGCTGCGCTCAAGAAACGTCGAAGGACGCCCGACTTCGGTTATGAGCATCATCGAGCGACATCCCTCCGGCCAGCGGATGCAGTCCCCTGTCCATCGGGATCTCCTTCCCCCGGCGGGGCGGTCTGTTGCGTTTCGCCTGCGACACGTGGTTTTGCCGGCGCGACTGCGGCGGGGCGGCAGACATTTTGGCCCGATCGTCGTCGCCGCAACACTCATCGGCAGGTGTTTCCAGGCGCGACTGCGGCGATGCGACCGCAAAGGATCACCCTCTCATTCCAGTCATTGTGCCCGAAACAGGCGATGCCAAAGCAGGGATCTCATTCCAGTCATTGTGCCCGAAACAGGCGATGCCAAAGCAGGGATCATCCTCTCATTCCAGTCATTGTGCCCGAAACAGGCGATGCCAAAGCAGGGATCATCCTCTCATTCCAGTCATTGTGCCCGAAACAGGCGATGCCAAAGCAGGGATCATCCTCTCATTACAGTCATGGTGCTACGGCAGCGCTACAACAGGGTGCTACGAGATCGTGCTCGACAGGGTGCTACGAGATCGTGCTCAACATGGTGCTACGGCAGCGCTACGACAGTGTGCGTCACCATTAGCCCATTGTACATTCACGTGCTCGTCTTTTGAGGGGTTCCTTCTTGCCCTCAACTGCGAGAGTATAAAAACAGCTGCCCCCGGACGCCAAAAAGAGGGGCTCCGATTTCTTCTGTTGAGTGAAGTGCTCTCCCGTCTCTCTACTTCGGTCAAACCTGACCACCTACTCTTTGCGATGTTAAAATAAACAAGTTGTTTCGTTGTTACCAGTCGACTCATGCTTTGCCGGGACCTTCGGATGCTTCCAGTTGTACCCCAGGCCGCCAGGCCAACGCTACCCTTGGGGCTTGCGACCCAGGTACAACCACGGGCGTCAGCGCCGAGTTCCCAACAGATCGTACCAGCGGTGAGATCCAAACAGGGCCCATGCGGAAGCACTGGCTGCGCGTTGCTCTGAAAGAAACAGGACTCCTTGAGATTTCAGCGCGGCAGCCTTAAGATCCACGTGTCGCAGAAAATTCGGTGTTGGTGTCGGCGAAGTTGTCCGTGAGCGGAAACTACCGTATACATTTAGGTATATGTGTATGGCATGCCTTGCTATATGGCATGCGGTATATCAGGGCTATATTGCCACACCATTCTATTACTAAAGTTGCTCATACCTTGTCTTACATTCTTGAAAAAGTGATTTCTCGGAATTTTGAGAGTGACAGCCCACCAACAAATTTCACGAAACAAAACACCGACAGCGCATACCTTTTATATTAAATCTTCTCAGACTGAAATATTAAAAGTGCGAAACAATAGCATAAACCTGAAAATGATTGTTTTGGCGCGGCTGTGCACTACCTCCGGGTTCGGCCCACGCAAGAGGCCGCGTTTCCACCAGAAAGCTCACCTACGTGCATAGCGTTCGCCGCCAGCGTTTCCCCGTAAACGTTACGGTTACACAAGCTGCAGTGGCCGGGGAGCTTGAGAAGCAGTCGGGGAGCTTTGAATGCTATCGCGTTCCACTCTTTTCAGAGGAGGCTTTAGCTCGGGCCCAACTCCGAAGCGGCCTATATTCAAATACATGTAAAACGCAAAAACGTTTTTATGAGATAACCCCTGGACCGATCTTAAAGAAATTTGTTGCATTTGAGAGGGAACGTGAAATTCTAGTGACTGTTGGTCGCGGAATTTCTGTTTAGGTCCTGAATTTTGTTGAAAAGATTTTCAAAAATTCGAAAGTTTGAAAAAAATAGAAGCACGAAGTTTACAAATTCATAACTCTGCATCAAGAGCAGATATCGCGGTTCTGTAAACGAGATCCATCAGATCATTGAAAGCGGACAAATTCCATACGTCATTTTATATCTTACGTGAATTTCTTACGTTGTTTACAAGGGTTCTGCAAAACCTATATTTCCATTTTACTATATTTCTTAACATTCATGTGTAACCTATCAATTTTGTCCGCTTTAGATGTACTATTAGATGCAGTTCACGGAATTGTATTACCAATTTTAGTTGCTCAGTTACAGAGTTGTAAACTTGATAGTTTCGTTTTTTGAAAATTTTCGATTTTTGCCCATTTTTAATAAAAAATTAACGATTTAAATCAAAAATCCGAAACCAACGGTCACTAGATTTTAAGTTTTTCTTTTAAATGCAACAAACCTCGTCAAATTTGGTGCAGTGGTTGCCGAGAAAAACGAATTCTGCTTTTGCATGTATTTAGATAGCAGCACCCGAGCTAAAGCTTCCGAGGAAGCTTTAGCTCGAGTGCTCCTATCTAAATACATGTAAAAGGAGAATTCGTTTTTCTCGGCAACCACTGCACCAAATTTGACGAGGTTTGTTGCATTTAAAAGAAAAACTTAAAATCTAGTGACCGTTGGTTTCGGATTTTTGATTTAAATCGTCAATTTTTTATTAAAAATTGGCAAAAATCGAAAATTTTCAAAAAACGAAACTATCAAGTTTACAACTCTGTAACTCAACCACTAAGAATGATAATACAATTCTGTGAACTGAATCTAAAAGTACATCCATAGCGGACAAAATTGATATGTTACACATGAATATAAAAAAATTTAATCATAGGGAAATACAACTTTTGTAAAACCGTTGTAAACAACGTAACAAATTCATGTAAGATGTAAAATGACATATTGAATTTGTCCGCTTTGAATGATCTAATGGATGCCGTTTACAGAACCGCGATATCAGTTCTTGATGCAGAGCTATGAATTTGTAAACTTCTGCTTCTATTTTTTTCAAACGGTCACATATTTGAAAATCGTTTTAAGAAAATTCAAGCCCTAAATCGAAATTCCGCTTCCAACAGTCACTAGAATTTAACTTTATCTTTCAAATGCAACAAATTTCATCAAAATCGGTCCAGGGGTTATCTCATAAAAGCGTTTTTGCGTTTTACATGTATTTGAATAGGCCGCGTCGGAGTTGGGCCCGAGCTAAAGCTTCCTCTTAAAGGCGAACCATGTTTTTGTCAGCAGATCTGAACGAGCGGGAGCACTTGCGAACCTTGACCCGTATTCACGAAAAGTTCTTGCGCTATATAGTGAAGTTCGTACGGACAAAAACGGTCTAACAGTGACAGCGAACATGTTTTTAGCGAAGGCCGCTGATTAATCGTAAAGCTCTTACGAACAAAAAAAAAAAAAACTTTGTGAATTCGGCCCCTTGTCTGGTCGTTTTTTGGTGTCTGCGTTGGACCATAAAGTAGCACGCCTGGCATGCAGCCACCCGTTGAGGTAGCTAAGTGGCTGTGGTGTTTCACTGCTGGATCCTGTAGGTCGCGGATTCTAACCCGGCCGCATTCCTATGGAGACGCAAAATGCCAATGTATACGATCGTGTACCGCGCACTGGGTGCCCATTACAGAACTCCAGGGGGTTAAAATTAATATGGAGTCCCCCGCTACGAAGTGGTTCATAGCCACATCGCGGTTTTGGCGCAAAAGACCTCAGATTATTAATTTTTTTTCCAGGCCTACAGCCGCATCTCACACCTCTACAGGCCCGAATTGACGAAGTTTTTTGTTCGTATGTGCTCTTTGCTATATGCTAACATCGGCCTTTGCCGGCACCTGTCCTTACGAGCACTTCTTGAGTCGGAACATTTTCTGAATACGGGCCCAAGTGGACGCGGAGAGCACTGCTTTCCAGGCTACTTCCATCAGGCGCAGACTGTGGTGTACGTCTCCCGTCCATCTGCACTTCCAACGGTGACGCGGCTCTAACGGACAGTCGGCCTCATTCCAGACCTCTCGGCGAGGCCCTTGCCCGACGTTTCCTTATTCCACCACGCTCGTGTGCTCGGTCGTGTTCTGCACCGCCCTCACATCTTGACGCGTTACCGGGACCGAGCGCAGCACCTGTCGCAATTCCTTTAGGTGTTCTTTTATTTCCCTCTTTTCGTTTGAGATGGCGAGATGGAAGCTATAAAAGGTAATTATGGACGGCTTCGGTGGCCGAATAAGTGCAGCAGTTTTCTGATACTTTCCTCTCTCCTTGTTGCTTCACTGTGGCGGGCCAGAAACGACGCGGTTGCCAGTGTTGCCGTTTTAGCGGATATGCTCTTCGGCATGCTTAGCGGGGGAAAAACGCGCTTGGTGGATAAGACCGTTTGTAATGGATTCACGAGAATATGTTCACGGATTTTAGCGCATTCTGGGCCGGTATTTTGTAGCGATGTCTTTTCCGATTCTATGCCTTTTCAGGCTTTTCGCGCTTGGCCAGTGGTTAGAGTGACGGTCTGCCCACATTATCAACGGGATCAGGCGGCCGTGTGTGGTGGATGATAAGAATAGCATAGAATGAGGCATAAGGCATCGCTACAAAATAGCGGCCCTGAGGGTGGCTTTAGAGCAAGAGCCGCAATGATTTGCACTGCCTGCAGTCTTTGATAACATAGACGCTGCAATAAAATTAATTGTTTATACAACTGTTCCGACATGTTGTGTATAGAAAACCCGGGACATCTTTCGAAAGACTGTCATTACGCATTCTGACCCTCAGCGCGAACGAGCGCGTTAGATCTATTTTGTAATGTCGATGTGTATTCACAATTAGATCGAAGCTCTTACGATAGGATTGTTCGTAAGAACAAATCCTGTAGAGAATCATAATGCTCGACGTATCATTAGTGAAGGCCGATAGCCAATGGGGAAGATCACTTACTAACAAAAGGGAGAGAGAGATGCAAATGAGAAATAGGTAGGGAGGTTAACCAGCGTTAAAGCCTCCGGTTTGCTCCCCTGCACTAGGGGGAAGGGAAAGAGGAAGTGAAGACGAAACGAAGAGCGGGGACAAAGAGAAAGGCGTGAAAAAAAAAAAGGGACGCGATGGGATCATTATAGTCTTTCTAATAGGCCACTGCCACGTAAAAAGGTAAACAAAGCCTCGACCGACTTTCGGTGCGACGACAGCTGATGTCGGCATTCCAAGACTGTCTGTTCTGAAAATTGCCTGTCGTCAAGGCACGCCAACGCGGCCGCTAGTGACAGCCGGTGCGCGCTGTATCGAGGAGAGTGGAGTACATGTTCTATAGTCTCCTCGCCTCCGCAGTGACTGCAAGGCGCGCGCCCTCGTCTATACCGACTCGGAAGGCGAAATGTCTTGCATGTGAAAGCGACACCCAAGCCACAGTCGGCAAAGTACTGCTGTCTCGAGTCGAGAGAGTCCAAATGGGAGTCGAAGTCGAAGGGACGGGTCCAGTCGGTGTAGACGTGTGTGCTTCAAGCTTGGTATGTTCCACAAAGATATTATGGCTTCATTTGCAACAACTAACTAACAAACATCGTAGTGAATTTGGCGCGTGGTGGTTGGGGGTATAACTATAAACCGTAAAAAGGCGTCACATTATTACGCTTAATCTTCTTTCTCGTAGAAGCACTGTTCACATGAAATTTTTATTTAACTGTTTCGTATATTTAAACGAATTCTCGCAGAACGTTGCTTTAGCGCCACCCTTGTAAGAACAGGTGGCAACACTGGAGGACGCTGCTGGAGACTCGTCGCTACGCGAGGGCTGCGCGGAAGTCCGGAAGCGGCATGTGGACTTTAAATCGTGCTCGCTGAGAATGAGGAGCAAAGCGAGCGGCAATTGAAAGAAATGGGGAGAAATCGACCGCTTTGCGAGGCGAAAGACGCTGATTCGGCGCCGCTGCAGTGCACAGTCGCGCCCCTATCGCGTCATCTCCGGGCGCGATGGACAGGCGGAGGCCGACGTGGTTTTTTTCCTGCGCGCCCGCCTTCCTTGTTCCCGCCGCCGCAGTCGACCGCGCGCAGGACGCAGAAACAACTCCATGGAAGAGGCGAGTGGCGAGGGAGAAGTCAAGAATAAGGACGAACCCGAGAGTTAGGCTCGACGGAGAGATTGGTCGCTCGATAATCACGGCGTTCGTTCGACGCGCGCGGAGACTCGCGACAGAAAGGCGAAGCGATAAGCAGCCGCGAATGCCCGGTCTCCTTAGGGGCCGATGTTGCGATAAGGCGAGGCGCGGATCCACCAACGGCCACGCAGTGAAAATCTCGCGAACAACGTGTGGCTTGTGGTGCGCACTGCTCATTGGTGAACGGGTTGCAAACAGTTGATTGCAGTCGATAGCGAGTAGCTTGTCCACGAAGGCGCTTTATTGGCCGCGGGCTTCTTAGCTGCGCACTAGGATTGGTGATTTCTTAGACCGCAAAGAGGCCGCTTTGCTTTCTTTGATCTGACGGAGGACTCGCGATAGCAGGACTTGTTTTTCAGCTCAACGCGCTGTGCTTGGAGCAGTGCTGCAGCAATGTAGCATCGCGCCGTCGTAGCCTCTCCATGCAGTCGGCAGCGCGATATGTGGGGTGGGCGGCAACGAAGGCTGGCGCGTTGCGATTCTTTTGCGCTCGTGTTGTAGTCGCGTCGAAGAGAAGCGAGCTCCGCCCGTGAAACCGGAGCGTCTAGCGCGCGACAGCAAGCTCGGCGGCAGAAAGAGGAGTTGTATTCTCATTGGCCGGCCACTATACTGTGCCATCCGGCTTTTTCCATGACCGGGAGCAGCGGCCTTGTGGCTTTAGATGCATGTGGTCTGGCTTTCAGCGTGTGTATCGTTTAGCGTGCAGCTTTTACAGGTGGAAATGCGAGTCGTTTTGGAGGTTTCCTCTGCAAAAACATACCGTTGTCTTGAATTGCACGAAACGTAAGCGTGCATGCTTGTAACTGAAAGCAGTAATTAATTTTCGACAGCATCATGTAGCTGTCATAGTGGCGTAGCCAGGATTTCTTTTCTTTTTTTTTTGGGGGGGGGGGGCAGAGGCAGGATTGTGGCACGCACTTGACAGAAGATGGGGGCGGAAGTGGAACGGGGACTGGCATGGCAGCATCCTGGGGAGCTTGCACAAACATTTAATAACGAAAATAATAACGAATTTAAGAACGCGTTCTAGTGCGGACTAGTCTGTAACATTTAAGAACGCGTTCTTAATTCGTTATTATTTTCGTTATTAAATGTTCGTGCAAGCCGCCCCTGGTACACCGAAATTTGTATTTTGGGGAGAGGCACGCTACCAAACAGGAGATATACGCTGCAGTGGTGGCATCGTATCCCTGAACATTGGTGTCGTTATCTGCGGCTGCTGTTCCGGGAGCCGCTCTTGGCGTTCCGCGATTCCTCTTGCTTGAAATATGTTGACCCACGTCGTCGTCGGATGCTGGTACTCCGGCATGCCGTGTCGACGCGACGTGTTTGTGAGCTCGCCTACGGCGTCTGTGTATACGCGCTCTTATCAGTCGCGCCGATTTCACAACGGCCGCAAGTTCCCGTTACCAGCGACTCTCGCACGATCTGCCTTGCTTCCGCGTGTAGCAGATCTTCGAATACCTGCTCCGACTTTCATTACTACGTCATGAATGTTTCATTTATGTCTCCGGACAGCTCGAAAATGCTTACTTCTCGCCTGCTTGGACTCGCGTGCCACCTCGCTCGGTCGTGTCCTTTTTTTTTTCTTCGGGTGGTCGGCCTTGCCGCTCGACTGGGGAGGCCTGCTTCCTCTTCGTTTATTACCCCTACGCCTCTCCTGTGAAGTGCTGTTGTGTCCTCACAGCGAGAGACAGTTACGGCGCTGCACTTTTCAGTTTCCTTCCTTTAAAAGTCGCTTACTACTCGGTCTTGTCTGTACGAACTGCGTGCACCCAGGAATGCTTGCATTCTGGCCGCAATTTTGTAGTGATGTCTTCCGCACGATTCTGTGCCCCTCTTATCATTCACTGTTCACACCGGCTGATGCCATTGATAACGGGGTCTGAGCGTAGCTCTGACCACAGACGAAGTGCGCATTGCTTCAGAATCGTGTCCCTTGTCGCCGCGCTGGCATTTGGCGCCCTGCGAGAAAATCTACGGTGCCTGTATGCAAGCGCTAGACGTCTCTACGCGGGGAGAAGCGAACACGCGGTGCAAATAAGGGTTATTTATTCACAGAACACTTCGTGTTGTAACGTGCTTCGTAATGACAGTCGCCAGTCAATCACGGCAACGGACATATATTAGCGAAGGCGTCCAACCATTACAAACAAATTTTCACAAATTAAAACAAGGTTCGTGAATTTTCGCTAACAGGTCTCCGCATTGTTGACTGACCACTTGGGGGCATGTTCGTCTATTACGATAAGGTCAACGCATGCTCCTGCGAACACCACTAGCGAGCAATAACTTTTGTGGACACGAGCCCTGACCGCGGTTGCTCGAGACAGCCTTCCGAGCAGCGTATGCTTCGAGCAGGCCCTCATTACGAGACGCGCACGCATCCCCGGAAAATGTCTCTGGTCAGCGTTGCGCCGGCGACGCCAGCCGGTCGCCCCGCTCTCCGGCGAAGGGGAGGCCTCCCTGCGCGTGTCCGCCTGTGAGAACGCCCAGTGCCGCTCGGGAAGGCCGTGTGCCATCGCGGCGGTCGGCGCGATAGCATCGCTCGCGCCGGTCATGGCTCACTGCGGGACCCGGCTGCGCGATAAGCATCCAAGGTGAGTCGCCGATTTCCATTGTGTGAACCGCGCGATCGGCGAAGAAGAACGGCATGCAATCGCCGCCGCACTATCGCCTCGCATGGCCGGCTCGCCCCAGCTGCTCTCTGCGAGTTTCCTTCTTTCCTCGAGAAGAAAGGCTTTGTTGCGCTTGGCGCTGGAGTCCGTTTCAAGAACGAAGGCGCGCGGGGCACAGAACAAGTCCACGAGAGCGCCCTTCTCTCGCCGCTTGGGAAATTAGCATGATAGCGGCGCTAAAACGCATGAGCATGCCTTCGAACGAAACGGGCGCTTGCGTCAACTCCACCTAGCTTCGAAGGCCACGGAGAGTGCTCGAGATGTATGATCCGCATTTACAAGTCAACCGCATCATACCGCATCGCGAGCAGCATTTGGTACAGTGTGTATGAGAAGGTTGTGCGCTAAACCTACATAACTGTTTATTATAGGCAGGTACAAAATGCGGTAATGAAGTCACAGTGGAGACGAAACAGGTACATTGAGTTGTTTTATCGTAGTTAATGCGTGCCTTTGTGCTAAGCGCGTGGCTTGTGGTCACACGTTGGGAATAGCAAGGAATATTCAAAGCTCGCCAGCTTGCACTGCAAATTATAGGCAGAACGGATGTTTCGACGTTTATGACCTAAAAAGAAATTTTAAAGAAAGGCTGGCGTTGCCTATACTTCACTGTAACGCAGGCTTAGTGCTTGCATTTTATCCCCCTACCGTCAAGTACGTATAGCATGTCAAGCCTGTTACGTTAAAGAGCAGGGCCCGTGTTGGTCATGCGGCCAGATGTGCAGACGCTCTCATTGGAGGTAAGAAAATTTTCCTGAATACGGGACCTATAGTATTATCCCTGACGCGCCTTGTGCTCCACGCATGGAATGTCGTGCTAAGTGCGCGCTTCCGCTCCCGAGGCCCCGTTCAAAAGCGCTGCAGCCAGTGTGTGCCTTCGGACACCGCGCGAGACTGGCTGTGAGTGAAGGACGCGCTTGCGTTCTCCGCGAGGCGCCCGTCGTGTTCGGCATGCGTTCGCGCTGGCGCGACAAACTGGTTCGCGATGGACCCCCCGGGGTGGTCGCCACGCATGCTTTCGGGCGCCGGCCTCTGTAGCGTGTACGCGCATGTCGTTTATTGATTTATTCTTAGGCGACGTCGCATGTCCGGGGAGGCGGAATCGTCGACGGTTGCGTCGAAAGGAGCGCGATACTGGGTCAGCGAGACCGGACCGCCGTTCAACCGCTGGCCGCGGCAGTGAAGCGTCACTGGCCTGGAAAATCGCCCGGCCGGGCACGATGAAAACGTCAGCGCCTCCGACCAGCAGGGCGCGAGTGCGCGCAGTATGCAGAGCGAAAACACGTGCACGTGTCAGTGTACAGTTTCGGGCGCTGCCGCCTCAAGATGGATTGCAGGGCGGCAGACAAGCGGGGATTACGTTTCAATCTGCGCGCCTGTGCTCTTCTCTCCGCGATCCTTGTGCGGGAGCAGACGACCCACCGAAGTGGTTGCGGGATGGTTGCGCGGCGCGCACTTTCTCGCTCGTTGCCGCCGCCTCGGCTCGTGAGCGCTGCTCGACTCTGCTGGCCAGAAGCTGCTTTGTGGCCACAAGCTTCTGGCCGCCTGGTGCTCACTGCTCAACTGTAGCCTGGTATTCGCAGTCTTCGCTGGATAGAGAATATTTATGGGGCGGGCATGATTGAAGGCATACACATATAAGGGATCAGTATATAGCTTAGTCGCCTGCTGTGAAAGAATATATATATATATATATATACGCGAAGACGGGGATTCGTATCACACCTGCGGCTAGTTGTTTATTCATCCACTTTCATTTATTTATAATTTCTTGAATTCTATTAAGCACTCCAGATAATTTCCCCTGTGGTGTCCTTGGTGTCATTGTAGGCTTCTTATGATATATATATATATATATAACTCCCCGGCCAGAATTTGCAAATTGCAACATGTTCCGTAAAATACTTAATTAAAAAGGTAATTAGCGAATATTTCTTAATTAGTTGAAAATGTGTTTTGGTTTCTCGTGCGAGTAATGGCCACCTTTCTGTGTAATTCAACTCAAGGACTAGAATTATCTTTTCTGCAACAGGCGATCTTCAAAAATTCCGTAAAATTTAAAGATGATCACCCCATATACCATAATTTGGGTGAATCTGCGCACTTCTAAATACGTTCACACATACATGAATGATTAACATGTACACAGGCGGCCGTGTATGTCCTCATCATTCATGTGTGTGTGTGTGTGTGTGTGTGTGTGTGTGTGTGTGTGTGTGTGTGTGTAAACGTCTTATTATTATTTTTACGAAGTACACAGATTCACCAGCATCGTCGATCACCAACTAGCCAGCCCCCCAGTATCTATCTATTAAATAATACACCAGACAAACAGCGCATACCACCGACGCAGTGTGAGGTGTCCTCAGCCTTGAAAGAAACATCATTGTTAACTGCGACGCCGGCGTATATCGTAGGCGAAGGAACGCTGAGAGGAGGGCTTTGAATCGCTTCTTTCAAGTAGCGAAGCCCTGACATCATGAAACATTCTGAGGCAGTAATGCCTACATCAAGCTTGCGTAAGTTTCCCCTCCTGGGAAATGATGTATACTTCGTTAATTTTCCTTAAAGCACCATACACTCACTGGGAAGATATCCACAGAACGGTCTATAAGTTAAGACGCTGTGTTAAGAAGAGACACCGGCGAGCAGTGATGGCGCACATACTATTTTTTTTCTACTTTTCTTTTTTAAAAAGGGAGAATCGGCTGTCAGCACAGGCCCACGGCTACCTGGAATATGGTGGCCGCCCACCTTCAGACATGAATAGCTTGGTCTCCGTAATATAGTTTATTCTCTCACTGAATTATTATTTCGTCTCCAGGTTCGACATGACTCGGTCACGTATATAGTGCGACCTTGATGGTCGCCTCGTTCGCTGCTGCATTGGCCACAGCACGAACGACGGCTGTACTCGCGGAGTTTCGTTTTTTGTAGGTCAGGCATCATCCGACCGCAGATAGGTTGACGCGCGTGGCCGCGAGTCTAGCTTCCGTCGAGCGTCGTATTCAAATTAGCATCGCCAGTTTGCGTGCTTGCATCCATCAACCTTCATGCTTCCATTGCGGTGATTTTTTTTTTTTTGTTCGCGTGCTTTATTTTTGGGATAACCTTGCCAGCCGATAGCGGCGAGATGGACAAGGAAAAACAAGAGGGCACCGTCTGCTATTAGCGTGTGCCATTTGATTGCGAGAAAATGCCCCAGGCTCCTAAGGCTAGCCTACACTTATGGCGGTGAAGGAAGTGCGGCCGCTCCCTCGTAATTTACCATGGGCGCACGCGAAGGAAAACGGTCTAAATCAGAACAGCAGCAGCTGAAACCTCTTTGAAACATGCTGAACGGTACTACACCATCGTATACCTGTATTATCCAACTGCGAGAGAGTAGGTTTCGACAGACGACTACTTGGCAGCAGGCGACAGATACATCGAGGTAAATCGTTTTCGGAATAGGACGGAAGTAATGAAAGCCTGTATTACTTTCAGACCTGCCTTACTGTAATGTGCAGATATCTTGAAGTACAGCGAGCATGTACTCGCAAAGCAACTCGAACGCTATAGCAGTTGCTATAAGAGCAAGCCGGCGAAGGACATAGCAAACATGTTAGCGAAGACAGCCAGCCGACGAATACCGACGACGATATATGATCCCGGACATTGGCGCCTACCCGCAACGAGGGATTGTCCAAGAAGCGGACGACATGAACGGCGACCAACGATTTGTGCGTGCAGCTTTGTGAAATCGTCCTTCGAACTGGGTGAGTATAACTCGTGAATGAGCCAGTATTTCGTGCTATATTGAGCTGTAGTGAAAAGGGGTATTCAGTCATGATGAACTTGAAGACGACAGCTTGTTTGCTGCATGTTCGGGCTTTAAAAATGTTCTTTCCCATGTTTCTGCATTTAACTAATAAGAATAAACATTATAAAAAGCACATCGAACAGACGTGCACTAGTGGCTTCTTTCACAGACGGCACTCTCACCCTGCACGTGTAAGTCGCCAGATATAGACGAATGGGGAAATCCATGCGTCCTTTCGTTCGTTCGTTATTTTTATTTATTTATCTTCCCGCGTTCGTTTCGCAATTCCCGTTCGCACGAGCCGCATCAAGCGGTATAGTCACTGTCGAATCGTAAGGGACGTCTGCATCGCAGTCAACAGGATGCCGGAAAAAGAAGGACGATATGACGGCGAGAGAAACGAGGCACAAAATAGTGAGAAAAAAAAAAAAGAAGAACGTGGCGAGCGAGTAACGGAGGAGCGTGCCGAGCGAAAGTCGTCGCCGGCTCTCTCCTCCCCCGAGGGCGACTCGGCGGCGGCGGCCGAGAGCGGCAGCGCTATCTGCGCCGGCATCTCGCGGGCGGGGCCATTTCCTGCTCGGCACGCGTGGTGGCTGCGCTGGCGATACCGGTCTGCGCGGCAGTTTTTCCTCTCCGGTATCTGCTCTCTCGGTTGCCGGCTGCGATAAGCGGGCAACAATGTGAGCGAAAGAAAGCCCACGTGTCTGTTACTCCCGCTCCCCGTTGGCTATCGCTGCCGCCGCCGCTGCGCTGACGTTGAACCAGCGAGCGCGCCGATTGTCGGCGGCGATAAGCACGGCGCGCGCGCGCTACGGCGGCAACTGCTGCCACCGCTACTCCACAAAGCCTCGTTGGCCATGCGAGGGGAGGAAGGGGGAAAAAAAGGGCGGGGGGAGTTGGGTGGCGGCTTCCCAAATGACGCCGCTGTAGTGCACGGTGGTGTCTGGCGATTCAGTTAAGCGCCAGTGGGCTGAGGCCACTTGGACGCTCGGACCGGCGGCCGTTTGTTCTCTCAGATATTACAACTTGAGGGTTGGCGTGTGCAGTGGCGGACACTCTTGGCCATTGGCCAGTGGCAGCATGGGTCCTAGCTGATCGAATGGGACGCGGAAACGTTTGCGCTTGTCTTCCTACAGGCAGTATAGTATATGCGAACTTAGCATTGTGCATGAATGACATACATCCCTCGACCGTTCGGTATGTACTCACAGTGTAAGCTTAAGCGAGATGTTAGGGATTGCTGAAAAAAAGAAAAAAGCATTTGCGGACCTTGTAGTGAACATCGTTGAGCGCGAGCACCGGCCGCCTACATCGCGTTACTTGCGAGAACGATGATCGCTGTCAGGCAAACTATACCCCCGTCTGCATACTGACCACTTGGCGATATTTTTCCGCTTTTCATCTTTAATACGACCCTGAACGAAAAAAAAAAAGCACTGGACCGATGTGACCGGCAGACTAGTGTTGCAGCTATGAGGCGAAGCTTTCTTTGGGAAACCTGCGGGACTTTACTGACCGTGGCGGCTCCTTGAGTGCTGCTGCTGTCTTATATTAGCTCACACGTTAAAAGAAAGGAAGGAGAAAATCAATCACGTGCCCAATTGTGGGATCGAACATCGGTTTCTCAGCACAGCAGACCGACGATCTATCCATTAGGACACGATCGCCTTTTTTTTTCTTTTCCCTTTCCTATATTCACAACTTCAGTGCAATTCATTCGCGATGACGCTGATATTTCGGTTCGAGTGGCTTTCCTTGAAAAACACACACACCCTCATGAGTAGAATGAATAGCGGCAGATTTGACGATGCAAGTTCACCTAATATGTGCGGCGGCTATCGAACCTCAATCGCGCCAGCCGTGTGGCTCCTCGAGACGATCGCTGCACGTGTCGCGTTGCTCAGCGCGGGTGCGCGAGAGCGCTGGCGCGCCAGTCTCCTCTGTGTCAAAGACGAAGGTATTAAATGGGGCACATATATAAGCACTCGATTGCGACCACTTGACGGAAGCTTCGCTTCACGCAGATCAGCGTTGGATTTGCATAATATCTTTTGGCAAAAGATGGGTCGATCATCGGGGTAGAAAATGGCGGCCGACCCTTCCCTTAAATTCGGGCCAGAACTTCGGCGTCAATGACGTCAGCGCATTATAACGAATTTCAAGCTAGTTTCACATATCTAGTCCGTTTTCTTATATTAAAAAAGTTTGCTACACATTCTAGATTGACTCGATGTTTAGTTTCTAGTGCAGCGTAAAACCTTTCTTTGTTGGCAATGCAATCAAGTAGCCCCGAGCAGTCTTGGTAGCCAACGCCCTAATAACTATATGCGCGATCGCTGCGCCAGTGGCACATCGCGGACAGTATTAAATATTCCCTTCCCTGCGTGGCACTGAACGTAATAGAAGCTTTGTGAATACGGGCCCTGTGCCCAGACAGCGTTCGTATGAATGCAGAGGGGGCTTCGCAGCCGGGCCAGAATTCACGCACCGCGGGCGAACGAAGCTATATACATGCAGGGGCTACCCTGCATCAGTGCAGTCCAGGACGATGCAAGCCGTACAAGCTTCTTTCCGCAGGATTGCTGGCTTAAAACCAAACGTGTTAGAGTCAAATGCGTTTAACGGCTTCAGCATACGTCGTCTGATCACGTGCGGGCGAAAGCACAAATCGGATATAACGTGGATAGGGAAATGCACGTGACGGTTCAGCCCGGGCTGGCGGTATACGGTTAACTGAAACCTCTGCACTGGACAGAAAAGATGGATGAAATGGTCGCCTCTCTTTCCGTGCTGCATTTTGCATCCACCACTGAGTGAAGATGCTTCGGCTTAGTAGCCCTGTCGATTCTGTCATCAGGTTTCGCGTCCTCGCGTAAAATATACGCTTTATTTTGTTTATATGCGTCGTCTTGACAAGAGTTCGCGCCGCCTGGCGCGTTTCGGCAGGCTTTTAGGCGGCGCGCCCTCGAAACACGGGGCAGCTCCTGTGCTGCGCGTCCGCGCGCGGCCGCCTCGCCGGGCCACACCCCGCATTCCGCGCTCTCTTGCGTACAGCATCCCCCAGCAGCCGAGAATCCCAGGGTTGGCTCGCTAAGAGCCACGCAGTGCTCATTCGCGGTGAAGCGATAAGCGGCCGCTCCGGCGGCTATCGACGTCAACTGCCGCGGTTCGCGGCAGCCGCCGGGCCTGCGGCTCGCACGTGCGGCCCGATTTCCGTGCTGGTTCGCCGCTCCGGCTGTGCTGTTGCGCCAGCCGCCCATCTCGGCGCAGTCAGGGCGCGTCCGCTGGCGGCCCCAATTATCGTCTCCGTGCCCGCGCTTCGTGAATCCCAAGCGCTGGCGTGACAGCCGGCGCTACAACGTAGACCAGCGGCACACCTTGAACGTTCGATCCAAAGAAGCGACGGTTTTTGATTCTCATTCTTTGCTGTCGTCCTCGCACTGCGCTGACCTTGACACAGTTGCCTTCTGTCCACCGTTCTTCCGTGTGGCCGCGGGGATCGCTTCTCGGACCGCACATATTTTGTCTGCCCTGCGTATAATCGCGGCAGGCGCAGGCGCTGGCCTATGGAAAACATGAACACCGGACCGTTGTCGGAGGACACTGTTTGGGTCCCTGGTCTCACACAAAATGAGCAACAACGTCAGTATACAGCCTACGTTGCAATCTTTAAACGCCATGCGGGACTGGACCCGTTACTTTAGAAATGCCGCCAGCATACGGTTCGACCGAACACCATTGTTCTTTGTCACTGTCATCATTCGTTACTGTTTTGTTCCTCCTCTTGCGTCCCTCAGTGCAGAGTAGCAGATTACAGCGCACTAACTCAGACCCATCTCTTTGTATTTCTCTCTTTCTTCTCGGCTGGTGCAAGCAGTCTCTAATAGCACTGAATTGCGTAGCTTAGTGTTTTCATATTCATGAGGTTCAGCAGTAGGCGTGAGACGAGGCGTCGCGCTGTTGCAAGAATTTGCAAGAATGAATAAGCGAGCGAGCGAGCGAGCGAGCGAGCGAACGAACGAACGAACGAACGAACGAACGAACGAACGAACGAACGAACGAACGAACGAACGAACGAACGAACGAACGAACGAACGAACGAACGAACGAACGAACGAACGTACGTACGTACGTACGTACGTACGTACGTACGTACGTACGTACGTACGTTGTGTCCCAAAAGCATTCCACCTGAAACAGAGCACTGCCCATTGGATCTTTGGTCGTAATATGAGCAAACGTTTTAATGCGTTCGCATTCTTAGGGTACTTCACGCACTATCCAGGAGCCAAGTAGCTATCTCTGTATGTTCCTATCTACACTCCATCTCACACACTGATTGCAGCATTGTGGAACTTACACGAATTATTAGCCAATAGGAAGGCCGAACGCCCCTCGAGATGTGCTCATCTTCGCCAGGTCGTCTGCCCAGCGTCTGCTTGCCATCCTGTTACACGCTCCACGGTTGGTGGATTGACGCAGAATATGTTTTGACGTCGTAACCATAAGTTTCGTTTACATGCATGCGACAGCAGGACTTCGCTTTATCTGTACGCTTTCCGTGCAGTTACCTTGCAGCCTCCTTAGCAAGTTGTACGGGCAAATGCCCTTATAAATATTCACCTGCGCCACAGTGTCTGCTCGGCGTCTACACTTGCCGTTTCCTCACTACCCTCATCACGTACCATGCTAGAGCGGGGTATTAAGTTAATGATGCAGTGAACAATTAATTAGGCTTTTATACCGTTCCGCATCGTCAACGCATGACCAAGTCTAATGCTGTGGCGCCATCTGCTAACTAGAAATTAAACCAGTTTTACGGCATCCATGGTGCCGTGTCTGTCGTCCCAGCAGCGTGAAAACAAACACTCGATCTGAATAATTACGACAAAACATACCTACTGATTTGACCTCAGCTTGAGTTGACACTTAGCGATGACTGATTTTGCCGCTTGTTTCTGGCTGACAGGGTGGAGAGCCAGTAACAAGCGCGAATTCGGATCGAAGTGGGTGGTCGACGCTCTATGGACGCTGCCATGTTGTGGCAGTTAATGTGGCTATTATGGTTACCGGTAGTATCTGCCACAGTAGGGCTATTTCTTTTTTACCTATATACACTGGCTGCACGAGTATTGTTAGTGTAGGAAGTCGCCATTCTTTTTACTTGGTGTAGAAAGGTGCAACTCCGCCCACCTACACGAAGCCATTTATTATAGCTGTAGTGTAGAATGAAAATTACACTTTCTACACTGTAGTTTCGATGAGTATGGGCAGTAGACGACAAACAAGCAGGCTGGCATTGCAAATGCGTGGCGCCATTTCGTCTGTGACTGCCGGCGCTGCCAGCGACCTTCCTACCTTTCCCTTATGACTTCTCTCTCTCTCTCTCTCTCTCTCTCTCTCTCTCTCTGGCATAAGATTTTCTCGTGATGCAGATCCCTTTACGTATGCGCGCCGTCCGGGATTGACCGTTACTGCGTCGATCGTCTCGCTATCACACCGATCGCTCTCAGATGCGCGAGCGCCCTATAATGCCAGCGAATCAAAAAACTGTCTGGCGTTAAAGAAATTGTGTGGATACGGGCCTCGGTGCCGAAATAACTGGGCGCTGAATTCACAAAGCTTTGTGTTCGTAAGTGATTTTTGGCATTGATCGGCGGCCTTCGCTAATACTGTCCAGCATCAGGGTTGGCTAGAATTTACTCTTGCGAGCAATATCAGCGCAATAACTTTGTGTTCTTGCCCTCATACGGGTCTGGGCCTGTATTCACAAAGCATTTCTTACGCTGAAATTGTTAGTAAGATAAGATTCCAGGCAATTCTGATGTTGTACATTATATCTGCGACGGCTGATATCAGTAACTAGTCTTTAAGAACGCTTACGAACGAAAAGTTTTGTGGATCCGACCGCGGGGCTCTTGTTCACGAAACTTGTCAAGCAAGAGCATTTCCTGATTGGCCGGCATTTGGGGCGCCTGCAATTCACGATAGAGACTGGTGCTATAACGAGACGATCAGCATAGTGCTTATCACAGACCACGCTTAAAAAAAGTTGTGTGAATTTAACGTGAAAATTTTACACGATCTTGTTAAACACAAAATACACTCGCGCAAAAATACACATTACATTGATTCCCATTCTCGCTTGAACCGTGCGGCGTTGGCAAAGCTCCAGCGACCTCTAAAGGTTCACTAAAGGAAAATATTAAGTCGAGCTAGGTTGAAAAATTAGGCTTCTGTATTAATGATTTCATCATTCGTAACGAAACAGGGGTGCTATAACGTAAAGCTATTCCAAAATTTTCTATTCCAATTCTGCAATCAGCCTTCCGCTATTGGTCAAAAATATTTTGAACCACCCCTACTTCGCCTGTCTGTCAAGGGTCGTCACGAAAACCGCGATAGCTCCCCATCTTATATGACGTGTACATACTGATTATGCATGACTGGACCGAACAAATGAAAAATAATTATTTCTGATTCAACGCCTTTTCGCCATTAGCCCTTGGCTATTGGTCAAAGGTTTTCAGGCTACACCCACTTGTCCTGCCTGTCACGCGACGTCACATTAACCGCGAAAACTCACCGCGTCAACGTTACGTGTATGCGTTAAAGATGCGTTAATATGCTGAACAAAACTGGATTTTTTTCTGAATAGCCGCCGGCTACCCCGTTCGAAAAGGAATAAAAGATGGCTGCCGCCGATCGCTTGGGCACTGGCTACTTGCACCTGCCGGAGAGCATGGGTTTATTTGCGCACAATAAAACTTTTTGCGTGGCCGTGTAACGTTATCGAGCCCTTTCGGCATGTTTATGACCTCGTTCTGCCAACTATTCTTTGCTGAGGATGTGTTTTAGCGGCATTCTTACCCTTCCGTTGCATGCCGCCGCGATTTTCGACCAGCCACGTCAAGCCAAGTAAGGGAAAGCGGACTAATCGCAGACGCCGGCACCACCCTTTCTATCCGGTTATCGATTTTCAGTGCACTGGCTCGGCCCCATCGAATTCCTCTCCACTTGAGTGGGCTCCTCGCCTTTTGTCAGCCAATTACATAAGACAAGCCGCTCAGCGTAGGCAATGTTATTCATTTTTAAAGCAAACAAAAGTGACGTCCTATAAATGAGGAGAGCGTTTGATTGGTCTGTTGAGAAAACCCTCCGGGTCACCGCCCGATGCTTGCGTCGGCGGTTACGCATATTTGACGTCGGGAGATTGGAATAAAAACATATTGGAATAGTTTTACGTTATAGGGCCCCAGATCTCTTGTAACCGAGAAAATGACGAAAATGGAAATTCGGCGTGGCGCCGCTTCTTGTAGACTATGGCATCTCTCACTGGGAGCGGCTGCTATGTCCCGCCACTGCGAGTCGCATCGCTTTCTCTCACATAACCACCTTCGCCCGCTCGGGCCGCCAACACTGAAGTGACCGTATCTGGTATCCTAAACCCAAGGGTCTATTGTGCATAATTGCTCACCTCTTCTCATCGTCATCCATCCCAATACTTTTTCTCCCCTTCCATCTTCCCCAGTGCAGAGCATACCAGACTCGAGCGCACCAGCTCAGGTCGACCTCTCTGCCTTTCCTGCAATAAAATCTCTCTCTCTCCCCTCTCTCTCTCTCTCTGAACTCGAGCACATCCTTCTAGATAAACGCTGTGTCGATCTAGTTCGACTTAATATTTTCCTTTAGTGTCATTTTAACCTGTAGTGGCAGCAGCATCGGCGTCGCACGAGAGACGACGTAGACGCTCGCGTCTACACGAGGCTCGAGCGGCTGGCACGCTCCGGCATGGGCTAGCGTTCCGAAGGAGATTAAAAAGAATGCTACGCTAAGAGATCGAGTGTCGGTTATTCCTCTCCTGCGAGAGCCCGAGACTTTACAGGTCTACGTGGTCGCTCGTCGCCACAGTTTGGTGACCCGGACGTGATGTGCGGCGATGTTTCGCTCCACAGATGATGCGTTCCAGGCGCTCACACAAGGAGTCGAGCGGAGATTGCACTGCGGAAGAGCAGGGAAGAGTTTGCAATGGGGTTGCATTGTCACCCAGAGACGGTGACGTGGCTGCGATGGTTGGGGTGGCTACTTTCATGACTTTGTCGGCCAAAGCGGCAAGTCCGGTAAGGTCCATGGTAGAGGCTGTCGCCAGGACCATCTGCACGTTAGCCGGGAGCCGTTGCAAAAACAATTCGCGCAACAGCGTGTCGTCGATGGATCTCGCGTTGTTTCCGAGCAGCTGGCTCATTCGGCGAAGAAGTTGACTAGGGCGTCGGTCGCCGAGTTCTTCAGCGGACAGAAGCTGCTGGATGCGAGAACGTTGTGAAGCTGCTGTGCGCTGTAGCAGTGCTGCCTTGAGATCGTCATAGGCGGCGGCAGACAATGGGGAGTTCAACAAATCTGTTACCTCCTCAATGGCGGCGGGCGAGAGCGCTGCGACGGCGTAATGGAACTTCGAGGCTTGAGAGCGGATACCATGCAGCGACTTGAAATTGCGCTTCGGCCTGAAGAAACCACGCCGAAGGATGCTGGTCCCAGTACTGTGGGAGGCGGACAGCGATGGCGGAACAGGAAGGCTCATCGCGTTCCTCGGAAGGGTTCTGGCCTTGAGCTCTCGTAGCGTCGGTCTGGTCCATGGTCGTCTCTACCACAAGAGCGTATGGCAGTATCACGTCCGGGGTCACCAAACGGGTCCGGGGACGCCGATGCTGCTGCCGCTACAAACCAATGGCCAATCATGTTCAAAACTATGCAGAGCTACTTACACATGATAACACCCCGTGATTGGCTGGCAACAGCGTGCTTGGCCATTCATGGCCTGGATAACGTAACGATTCCATTCCAATGCCGTCCTTTGCGCGTTCCGTCAGTGGTCCGCCCAAGGCACCGGTCACGTTATCATCCGCATTGGCCGACCGTGAGCAGTGGATGATGAAGAAAGGAATATAATTGAGGAAAATGAATCCTGACTTTGTACCGGTCCGTGATAGGCCGTTTTATCAATGTCCAAGTTTGAGGCGCTCGGCACATTCAAACAGATTCGTGTTCGGGAGCTGTTTGGCTGAATAACTCTTAAACATTAACGGCACTGGAAGTTTCCCTACAACAGCTGTTAAAAGCTCGAAACTTTAATTGCAAACCCCAGCGGCGATGTGCAGTTTGGAACTGCACGCGCTTACTTTCCTGCAGCTATGGAGCAACATTAACGCTTCGCAATTTGTGCGAGGCTCTGTGCGCCACGCAGTCCCCGAGATTGGCGGCATTTGTGCATGTACTTCAGAGGGCGCATCAGTTAAAATACTGTATACCCCTACGTAGACGACTTTTGGCGTATCGCTACGTAGTTGTTCTTGAGAGATGTCTGTGTACGCTTATGACAGCCTGCATGCGGTTCCACTAAAATAAGCTCAGAGCCGGAGGAATCGCGATATTTTACTTCACTTTTTTCTTCTTCGTTTTCGTGCGACAAGAATACGCGGTAGTGTTTTAGGCAAGTCAAGGAAACGCACAAACATTTTCTTTGGCTGCTCGCAGTTTTCATTGAGCGACTGCCAATTCTAACGCGGTCAGCCGTGAGTTCCTCAAACGTCTTAACACACCGCGGAGATCACGGCTCGTTTCTTGTGTTTGCTTATTTCGCTTGCAGCAATGCGCGCGTTCCCTGAACGAGGCGATGGTTCTCGGCACACCCATTAATTCAGGTGTGACCATGCTCGCGCCTCTGGCACTCCCTTTAATTATTTTTATGCAAGAGGCGAAAACAGAAAAGAGCTCAAATAAGCGCATCGCGCCATTACAGCCGAGTCTCCAGGAAGCAGTAGAATGGAGGCCAATCTACGCGATCTTGTTTATAGGTGACCACGTGGTTAAGATTTGATCCATACGCTTGGGGTGGCCCCAGCGTCCTTGGTACTTGCCGGAGCGGGAAAGCGCCTCGGCCTCGCGTTCTCCCGTTCTGGTTATTGCTAAACTTGGCGTCTTCGAGGAAATGGCCTCCTAGTTCGCGGCCTATCTTTGGACCAGATAGCGCGGCGCCTTGCCAGTAAACGTTGCGCGCCCGAGGCCCTCGCTCGTCATTGGCGGGCTGGCACTAGCAGATGCATATCGGCGCCACTTCCCGAGTCCCCATTCGTTGCCGAGCTATGTGACGTGAGATCGTGTCCGCTGCGAACGCACATTCGAGGCGCATGCATGTGCAGTGGATTGGAGTCTCCGCCGGTCTGGGCCTACGCGGGCGAGTGCATAATTGGAAGGTGGCGGCGCGTGCACCCGCCCCACGCGTGTGCCACTGCATGTGCTACACGGCGGCTCGGGGCGTTAGCCGCTCCGGCGCCCGCTTAATCGGCGTTCGATTAATTCGCAGGCGTACAGTGGCGTGAGCACTGGCCTCAACGCCCCCGCGGTGTTGAACCTAAACAGTTTAGACGCACAGAGATTGAGGGGCTGTGGGGACAAGGAGGGGTGTGCATGCCGTCACCAGTAACTTTTTACTTATTTATTTATTTACTTCAACGTCCCAAAGGAGCACACGAGCTATGAGGCATGCCATAGGGGATTAATTCTGGCTTCCCGGGGCTCCTTAACGCGCACGGCTCTATACACGAGCATTTCTGCGTTACGTCCCTATCGCGTGATGTTCGTTGACTGCCCTAGTCTACCGGCCACCGAACGCGTGGCCTCGTGCTCGGCTGCAAGTATTCCAGATCCACTGAGCTCCCGCGGTGTGTTTGCCTGCTGCCACTGCGTCCATTCGACCAAATGCGCGGCCCCGGAATTGGGAGCTGTACAGGCGCACCCCCCATTCCTGCCCTTCAACCGGCCGCCTTCATCGCCGTTGGTTCATGATGCTTTTGTCGAACTGTTGAATCCAATTCATGAATTCTTTCTTTATTTTTTTTACGCTCACATGTTGAAACGCCGTGCCGAGTGATGATGATATGAGTGAAAAGGTAGACCGCGACTTTTTTATTTGTTTTGTAAGCGGACGCTGATAGGACGACGGGACGATTGAATAAACAGCCGGCGTAAGATATGAATTGTGCAAAAGCAGCTATATCGCCGTCTGCACCACTGGAAACGCCAGCATTGCCGCTGTCATGACGACCAAATTTGGCAAGATCCTATATGATAGCGCCTCGCTCGATCTGCCTAATTGGGAGCAAGAAAGCAATCGCCTAATTCACGAAGCTCTTTGTTCACATATAAGTGCCCTTTGCCATTGGCGGGTCGCCTTCGCTAATGATATATGTCCCATAACGCAGTCTGTTGGCATCTCCTCTTACGTATAGTTCCAGCTTAAGTACTTTTTTGAGCATACCGAGCCTGGGCTGGAAACAAATCTCTGTAGTAAAAATGCGCTATTAATCGGTTTTCATTTCTTTATGTCTTAAATATGTCCAATCTATCTCGTTGCATGTTTGTATGACAACATTAGTAGTAAAAAGCTACCTGCGAACTTGTCAAACATTGTGCTGTTCTATTGAATGCTTCGATGTCGGTTGTATATGGTAACCGAGTTTAGGGTTGAGGCTATCATAAACACTCAAAACGGAAGTATCTCCGGCAGATTTGGTTATCCGACCAAATATATCATCCAGCGCTCTGATTTCAGCTAGCCCGTCCACAAGGCATATCTTGTGCGCAAGTTAGGAGAAATGGAGTGCTATGCAGGAAGGCCAGAGTTAGGCAAAGTTCGGGATCTTCGCTTGCTCTTGCGACCCCTCAGATTAATGAGCTTGTGGTCATCATCATCATCTACCTATTTTAAGTCCACGGCAGGACGAAGGCCTCTCTCTCCGATGACCAATTACCCCTGTGGTTCGCCAACCGATTCTAACCTTGCGCCTGCGGATTTCTTAATTTCATCACCTCACCTAGTCTTCTGCCGCCCTCGACTGTGTTTCCCTTCTCTTGGCACCCTTTCTGTAACCCTAACGGTCCACCGGTTACCTAACCTACGCATTACTTGACTTTCCCAGCTCAATTTCTTTCTGTTAATGTCAATTAGAATATCGGCTATCCCCGTTTGTTCTCTAATAATATCTAATGTTTTAAATATCTTATAAGCAGAGTCCGTATTCGCAGAAGTCTCTTACGGTAGAAATCTTCGTAAGAGAAAACTCCAGTCAATTCCGATGCAGTACGTATTATTAACGAAGGCAACCAGCCTATGGTACAAAGACCCACGAATGAAAATATTTGTGAATTCGGTCCCAGGTGCCAGTCAATAGTGACGCCGAGTCACCCAAGGGGACACAGCAGTTACGAACGAAAACTTTGTGAATTCGGCCCCTTGTTCTTTGTTGTGTGGACAGTTTAACATTTAATACACGTAAAATGCACGCCGCGTAAAATGAGGCCAGAAGAGGCGCCAGAGAATAGGTTGGCGAGTGCCACTTTTTTTGCAGTCATGTGTAGCAGACGTCATAGTGGAGATGGTACTAAGATACGAAACTTCGGCCACCACTTATTGAACTGATACCACTGCAGTAGTGTGAATCAATTGGAATGGGGCACGCTAATCATTGAGCTATCGTGCAACTTGCTAGCTCGGCAGTTTTCGCAGGATTGTAGCATGTTCGACAGAGACTGAGTACGATGGCGTCTGTACGTTATGTCGGAAACAAAAGCAAGTCATACTCATGCATTGCAGCAGGCGAGAGAGGAAAGTTGTGGAGTGAAAGAAGAAGAAAGCTGAGGATGAACGTTGACGGGGCAAAGCGAATATGAGCGAAGCGACAGAAATGGTTTCCAATCGGATGGGCCGCCGAATCACAGGCGTTTTCAAGGATAAATCAGCAGTGACCAGCCAGTCAAGATGGCTCTTCGGCGCTGCCGATGTTAGCAACCGCGAAGAGAGGCCACCATCGGCAGCGGGGATTATTATTACCCATTATGTATTTATTTTATTTGTTTCCCATGGCCAGTTCGATTGCTTGCATTCCACCAACGCGACAGCTTTATCGATCAATGGTTGTGGAGGCTTAGTATACGACTACGCAGCATTTGTTACGCATACGAAGTTTTTGACATGTTCACGGCAGTTTAATGGTTATGCTCTGTACTGTGGGCGGAACTTTAACGGAGGCGTGTGTTTGGGCCTGCCGCCTATTTAGTACGTGGATATAGGGGACTCTTGCACCAATTTATAAGGACTATAAAGTGTATATATTATTTGGGTTGCGTCATAGACAGATGTCAATGAACTCTCCGTTGCGATGTTGTCATCTCTGTTAGCTTCATTTAATTTTGGTTCACTTATTTAACTTTGAGTTGTAATTTCTCCCTTGAATTATTATCACATAATATTGATGAATGGAGTCTTGAAATCTCATTCTCTCAGCAGTAACCTACGTAGAACAGAGCAGAACAGACAGTTGAATATACATTGAAGCACCTACGTAAACAGTTGTGCAAAAGCTCACAAATGTGTCAGAAGCGGCGTGCCCGCGTAATGAAATCGAGCGCATGCGTCGCAAACAAGTGTGGTAATTGTGCATTGCGGTATGCAGCATATGCTTACTATACACGATGTGGCGGCGCTGCCGAGAAGTGGTGCCATCCTCTACCGTTAGACAGGAGGACACAAGCTTATCGGAAAGAAAACATACTACCCTACACTGGAGCAAGGGCGGGAGATGCAGAAAGATTGAAATGAATATTGCGTATCAGGTGGGCTGTATATGGTACAGCCTCACGGATTAGGGTGTTAAGGATCACGGGCCGGAGGAGCTGAGAGAAAGCTGAATACTCCCGCAGCCTGGGAGCGCAGCCCTGTACATGCCCGGTATAGTGTCGTACGGTTTTACTGACTACCGCCACGAAATGCTGGAAAATTGGAACATTTTCTCAGATGCCGCGGTCCGCAAACTTTCGACGCCCGCTGTACTTAATACGGGGAGGGGGGCTTTGTAATTCCTGAGACTGGCCGTTTGTATATAAGTATTACGGCACAAAGATCGCGCGACTAGCGTCATATTCGCTTCCTCGTCCGGCTGCATTAACAGTTGAAAATAAGTATAAGGATGCGCATGAGCGAACGGTAGTCCTCAGGGGTCTGTGAGATCGCGGTGCTATACTAAAAAAATGAACGTCAATCTAGTACACGAACTATAGCCCAGGAGGAAGCTCTTACGAGTTATATTGTTGTCGTTTATTAACGGTGACCGAAATAGGAATTTCTACGCTATGTACTTTCCGTATACGGTGATCAGTGCTTGCGCCAGGAAGCGTATGTGCAACAGCGTCCTCCGGCGGTCGTGGCAAAGCTAACGCCCATGCGCAGAAGCGCCATAGCAGTGCCAGCTGTATACCGTCGTTCCTGAAATCATCCCTCACAACCCTTCGTCATTCTGCGTCCGAGAACACGGTGACTTGACTGGTAGCTCTTCCTCGTAGGAGAGATGCGTGGTCATAACTAGTTTGCCTCGGCGCGGTTACGCTGTAGTTAGTTGAGTTTAAGAGGCTCCCTAGATGGGCGTCACTCGTCCACGCATGCAGCGTATATGATTTTGCCGCCGTCGTTGATGGATGAATTTTCTGTGAAGCAATTCAAGCGTGCTCCGCATTGGGCGCGGCAGTTGGCCGCCGAAACGTGTGCTTCGAAGCGCACGACCAACGCACGTTCGCAATGCAGACAGCTTCGCCACAGCGCACGTGCTTCCGTGAAACTTGCCGCAAGCGTAGACTGCCGGTGCCGAGCCATCAGTTTCACGGGCGCCGAAAATGATAGATGGCAAAAAAATTGGATAGTTTCCTTGCTTGAATTATTTTCTGCACTGTTCCGTGCAGAGCAGTAATCAGCGGCGTGTGCAGCTTTTTATTTATTTATTTATTTATTTATTTATTTATTTAGTTAGTTAGTTAGTTAGTTAGTTAGTTAGTTAGTTAGTTAGTTAGTTAGTTAGTTAGTTAGTTAGTTAGTTAGTTAGTTAGTTAGTTATCTTTGTTTGTCTAGCGGAGCTTAAATACATTAAAGCGCAAGTTCGGTGCGCCTTCGAACTGTTAGTAGGCATGACAGGTGCCGTGAAATGAGCCCGTCGTGAATTTCGATGTCGCCTTATACGATCAAAAATTCATAATCCAATGGGATGAACATACCTTTTCGGGGCGTAACATAGAGCAGTCTCGGTCGAAGTGGTTGGGAAGTCGCAGCTACACTAACGAAGTGGACCGGTATATATAGTCGCAGTCTTATAGGCATAGTACAGCTGACGTTTTGAACCGTTCAATAAGGTGCAACGCCGGTCAGGCTCGATTACGGCTTGCATGGACTGTAGCCATAGATCTTCGCCGATGCCATATGCTGCGGGAGCCGCACGAAAAGCCTGAGTCTGTGCTCCGACCGTTGAACATGTGCTGTGCAATCTCGTAACGTGTGAAGAAAGAAAAAGTAAAGGAGAAGAAAAGAAAGAAAAAAAAGCAAGAAAGAAAAGAGAATAAAAAAAAGATAAGAAGCGTGGTCGCTTTTCTTTTCTTCTACTTCTCTTTGCCCCTTTCTTTAGCGCGCTGACCGTGTCTTAGCTGTTTTTATGTAGCTCCAAGTATGCAATTGAATATTTTCCAACGTAGCCCGTTTTTATTTCCAAAGGTAAATTAGAAAGCATTGGGCTGCTCTACAGAAATAACCGACATGAGGATAACTACTTTTATGGGTAGTGTTTACCGATTGTCTACTTGTTCGAATCCGACACACGGCGAATTTTATGAGGCTTCAAGGGAGAACTGTGCTTGGCGAACTGGTATACTCACAGAGCTAGCTCAAAAGAATTAATATTACATGCAGTTCACCCAAAATTGAGTGCCAGCTAGACCCTCAGCTTCCACAACGCATTGACACCTTCTCAATCGTCCGCGCCTCGGAACCAAAGCACTTTTTTATTTCCAACTAAGCGTGCGTTCTCTCCAGTATGTTCGTATGGCCGCGACGACGAAGACGTGTGCCACATACCACCTGTTCCTCGAATCTCCACGCAATGACGGCGCCTAGCGAACAAGGAGGTGGTTTACTTGATTCACATCGTGCCTGCTTGCGAAGGCGTTAGGCCCATGGCCATCAGAAGTACTACGCCACAAAGCAATAAAATCACTTCAACGCTTCTTTTTAGACGCTGGAATTTGCGACGAATATTGACTCTACCGCACGGTGTGCAATTGTGTGCCATTCGTGTATCTGAAACAAGCGTGCGTACCCCAGACATCTGCGGACTCGGTTTCAACGAGAACTTTTCGAGAGTGGCCTTTGGCCGAAGTGTCGACAAATGTTCGTCTATATTGTGTATTACTCAATGAAATAATTTATACATTTTCGTAGATGCTTTTATTCTATATTATCAGCTAAGTAAAACTGGGTAGCTGTCGCCAGCTGCTTCACTTCTCTTTGCTCGTTCGGTCTGTTTTAATAAATCCCTCAGGGACCCTGTGACTCAAAGGCAGCCCTGCAATCACTCTTATCAGATCTGCACCGCAGCCCAAGTGAACAGTTTGTAGCAGAGATACGATTACGCCCCCGTCAAGCGGTGGACAGAGGCCGCGACTTGTATTCCAGTAGCTACCTGGGCACTGCAACATTACTGGCAATGAAAGTGCCAACAAAGCTGCCCGTGAGGCACATGATGAATGTGAAAGCACCACGATACCATTCTCCATATTATTGCTCTAAGGAAATGGAACACACCGGAGTTAAACAACCGGCGTATGAATGCCGCGGACCCGCACATGATATTACAACTTTTACCTGGCTATAACCCAAAAGCTACTGTGCCGCCTGCAAGTAGGAGTTTCTTTTACAAACGCCTACTCATTCCTAATTGGAATGGCGGACAGTCCCAATTGCAGCAGATGTGGTGTCGAAGAAACGACCAAACATCTCCTGTGTGACTGCCCCACACACGAAGACGAGAGGAGTGCCCTTCGGAAAGCTTTGGAAAGCTTAGACGACCGTCCTTTCACAGAGAAGATCTTGGGCCCGTGGCCTCGTGCATCTGCTATGTGCAAGGCCACAAAGACGCTGACTCGTTTCTTGAAACGCACCAGCCTGTGACCACCTGTGACTGAATCAGTGGGGCACGCTTGTGTGCGTAACAGTGAAGACTGTGACCTTATTTCTTCCTTATCCTCTTTCAATCCCCTGTCCCGCTTCCTCAGTGCAGGGTAGCCTACCGGGCACAGCCTGGTTAACCTCCCTGCCTTTCCCTTATGACTTATCTTTCTCTCAGGGACGCTGGCGCGCGAATCGTTGCGCAAGGTGGAACCGTGGCAGTCTCGTTATGCGGGTGATCACAAATTTTCTCGGTTTATCGCGTCGCCGAAGAATGCTCGGTCCCGCGCGCAACGCGTCGTGGCCGATATTCTCGGTCGATCACTTCTCGGTATGCTTTCGGTCCGGCATGCTGTAACGTCCAGCGCAACAGATATTGCTTCGATATAGTCGAGAGACAGATCTGTAGTAAGGATACGTGTAACGAAAGCGGGAAATATTCAACCAGACAATTGATTCGCTTCGGTACCATACTCGAGGGAAGAAAGGGCTGTGTGTAGGCGAAAAGCTAAAGAGGGGGACTTTGGCCCGCGCGCATTTGGTGTCTCATTTCAGCCTGTCTTGTTTAGAAAACGGAGCAGAGCGTGTACAGCCTTTTGTTCAAAGGTTTGTCGAGGCCGGAAGTCTGTACTAGATTTTTAAATCTGACGGCTGGCCATGTCATCCAGAGCGGAGAAGAGCGGCTGTGTTCGTTCACAAAAACGGTGGCAGTAACTATGCCACGTTTAAAAAAATATAGTAATAAAGAAAATAAAAAAAGTAAACGCTGAAGGGACGCGTGCCGGTCATAACTTATCCAATTAATGCGTACTGAAAGCGATATTTGCGCGGCCCCTCGTATATCGCGCCCGAGGCTCTCAAATTTCAGGGCTGGACAGTATCGAAGATACATGTATCTTAGATAATATACTCTATCTTGTATCTGTATCATGATACGTCTGGTGATACGTGTATCAGTATCTGTATTTCCAATACATGAAAAATGTATCGCGTATCTTAAGATACAAGATACTAATATTCCAGTGGCGTAGCCATAAATTTCGTCCAGGAGGGGGGGAGGGCGCTCACATTGCAGCTCGGCTTCCTCCTTATAGAATTTGTTGTCGAGGTATCAAATACACGAACAATAACTGCATTGCCATTGCCAAAGGTGCTGCAAACTAATCCTTGAACGCTACGCACTGTTAAGACAAGTAAAATATGTATTCTTGCATAAAAGAACATATTCGTATGTCCCAAAAATTGTGCCAGCAGTAACTGATATCAATGCATCTATGCTTTTGCTTATTAAGTAAAGAAAATCTCGCAGGAACTTTAGAACTATATCAGTTCGAAACCAGCAAAGCAGTGCATGCCGCAGATGTGAAAAACGTAAAGGCCACGTAATGTAGCTACCGAAGGAATATCGAGAAAAACGTGAGACGCTTCGTCCACAGAGAACCCCATACGCATAGTGCTCGGAATCCTACATGGGCGAGACAAAAAACCTTCTGATAAGATTGCGGTAACATCGAAGATAAGGTGATGCCCTCAAGCAAACGCGTTGCAATCTGTCGAGTCTCCACAGTGATGGCTCTCTGTGACCATTGTTTCTTTTTCGCGTCTGCTAGACAGAAAGCGTCCAACACTCGGCCAGGCCAAAATCTACTCGGCCAGAGAAAATCAAACGCGCACTGAAGTGCGCCGCGCGGTGGTCGAAGCAACACGAGAAAAATGTATGCGCTCTGGCTGGCTCTGGCAGCCCGCGGGTAGCGAGAACAAGAAAATTGAAGAGGCTCAATGTGGGTCCTCGCGAATAAAAGTCCAAGTAGAAAATAAATAAGAATGTAGTTACCTTTGGTTGCTTTACTGTCTTGACATGGACGCTTTCACGCATGTGAAAAAAAAAATGCTGATATTATTTTCTGTGACATGACGGCAAAAATGAGCCACCACAACGCTTCGTCTCATCGGACCTCGCTGCCTGCTTTGTAAACTTGTCTGATAGTGTGCTGATTTGGCTTGTCTCGTTGTATGGTCCGATGTACGACTTTGGAAAAATCAATGCACCTTTGGCGTCAAATGTTGATCAGAACATTAAACCTACAAAGTTCGGGAATTGAAAATCTAAAGCACGACTTCGTTAATATCGATGCACCTTTCGCATCAAACGTTTGAGAACTTTACACACACAAAGTTTTGGAATTGAATCCATACGCTCCGTAGCTTTCGCGGCCTCCGCTAGATGCCGCCACAGGCCCGCTTGCCATCAAAATACGTTGAAACTTAGTGCTCGGGTTGGTTTCCTTGCGTTATGTGACTCCAGGTGCATGGGAGTTCCCATGAAATCCAGCCCGAGTTCGCAATGTTAGCTCCGAAATGTCTTTTCGAGCGTAAAAAAGACATTCTAGGCAAAATCCGGAATGATTTCCGGCGCCGGGTGTTGTGTTGGCCGGCGGTGCATGACAGCACGAAAAAAGTTTGGGGGGGGGGGGGGAGGGGGAGGGCTGAAGCCCCATAGCCTCAAATGTCTCAAGGTCGGAAAGTATCCTATCGGATACAATAATAGCGGTAGTATTTGGTAACTCAAATACTTGTTGCCCGAGTATATTGTATCGCATCCTGATACAATTGCAAAGTATATTTGCCCAGCCCTGCGCAGGACAACATTTGTCCCGCGTATCGCTCTTGGCCGGGCCTCCAACACCTCGTGTGCGTGACTGACACTTGTGCAAGGCCCTTTGCTGCCACCCACTCCCGTCTATTATAGGGGGCCTCGTAATTGGACCGACGGTCATGTTGCTGAGGCGGTCATTACTCTGCTCTCTGGCTGCTGCTAGACAGCCTGAATGGAGGCACCGCTTGGGCTGCAGGCAGTGGCCTTCCATTCGGCCTTGTGCTGTGCCCACTCTTGCGAAGCCAAGGCGCATCCAACGTCAACGCTCCCGGTGCCTGAAACTTCTAACTTCAGGAAAGCACGTTTGCAGCTTGTGGGCTCCTCTTTAAATTACGAAGGAGTTTTACGAGTTTATTTCTCTCTACTTCCACTCATCGAGCAGAAATTCTGCACAGGAGCTATACGCGTATTGCGCGCCGATGGACGCGCCACTGGTGGCGGCCTTGTGCAGAACACACGGGAGAGGAGCCAGGCTCGCGCCGTAGTTTTTTGTGTCGTTGATAGTGTTTCTCTGCCTTATTCATGTTTTCAGAGCAAAATAGGCAAAACCCTTAGCATGTGTGGGGTGGCCAAAGCTTCAAGGAATGTCAAATAAGAATTTCGCCACGGTGGGGTGCTCAAATACCGGCGAAAACGTGCCGGCGATACGGTTCTAATCAATCCCCGCAAAGCCTCATCAGCGGAAGCAACGGTAGCAAAAATGGATCGTCGCTTCTGGGGGAAATTTCTTGTTCTCATCCTTTCCTTTGCCTCGTCGGTGTTTTTTTTTTTTCACTCCATCATAGTTAGACGCGTAAGCGACAAAGTTCGTCTGCAGTGCAGCATGTGGTTTAAAGGCATTTCGTAAAGTTCGGAATGTCGTTTGCCGCTGATATTGTTTTCCGCTTCTTTGCCGCGTTGCGCTAGCTAGGCAGCACGACTGCACGAGCGCATCGTGTTCTATGTTAAAGCTGCTGAAGTTTGCAAGAACTGAAATTGTTGGTTTTATGTGGCCCGGGAAATCCTCGCACCGGCTTTCGCGCACTTTGTGCTTTCACATTTATTTTATGCGCGGCTTCGCACATGTTTAACTGTTGCTAGTTGCTCCATGCATAACTCTTGTTGATTCTTTTGAGCTGCGAGGTTTTCACCCTGCCTCGTTTGTAAAGGGTATAAATCACGCTGTGTCTTATCGGAGTGATACCAAGGAAGTGCTTCTTTAACAGCTTTATTCTTTTCGCCCGAAGGCATCTTAGATATTGTGTTTTTTTTGGAAATGTGTTTAGAAAATAAGTAGTTCAGGGCAAGAATTGCTAATAGTTGCTGCATATGGTATTTCTGTTCCATTTTTCGCTGAAAAGTTCGCGTCACGTTTGGGAAGTCATCGCACCTCGATGCTGTCTGAGCAGACTTAACACGCCGAGTGATTTGTTTGTTTCACAACGTAGTCCCTTCTTGCATGTGATTTTGTACTCAACTGGAATCTTTTTATTATGCTTACGTATATACGCTGCAGAGGACTAAACCCGGCCTTGTCGACAGCGCTCATCTACTTTGAGTTGCGCTGCTCCGCCTTTAAATATATCATGTAGCATCTCTGTCTTGCAATATAAAAAATGTACTGCAAAGTTAGTCAGGCTTTAGTCTTGAACGTTTCCAAGCAGCTCCCTTGGGGAATTTAAAATTGAATAAACTGAAGTGGGAACGGCAGTTCATCAGCGTATGCAGCAGAATTGCATCGGCGGTATACCGCACTAACACGCGCTTTTATTAACCCGCGCGTTTGGTGACTTCGTTGACTAGTGTATGCGTTTCCATAAATAAATTCCCAATTTCTCTTCTCGAGGCGACTTCGACTGCACATATTCGGCGATGTCACATGTATTCATCAGCATAAAAATCACAACGGCATATGCAGACATCGCACCATGCGGATTAGTTTGATATAAGTCTGCACTAAGGACGGGTGCTGATTATTCAGGTACAGAAGCAGCACTACGGCAAGGGTAGAATTAAAAGAAAACGATCGAGAGATCGCATCACTCAACAAACTTTATCGGCTAGTTAATATGCGCTCCACTTCATGTAAATGGGGTTCGTGGTGTTTGGCTGCGGGACGCACCTAGCACGTATGTCGACCATGTTGTCCCAAACAACGGTAATATCGTGTTCATACCCGCTCCCACAGAGGTCAGCGTCTTCCCTACAGCTGTCACCTCAGAAGCAGCAGCCTGGCACCCGAAAAAAGGAGAAATAGCAGCCGTGAACTTCAGCCATCCTTGCTGCAAAGGATTGTCGTCTGCTATTGCTCCCGAGCGTGCTGTTCGAAGCGCCCGCTAGGTGGCTATCAGTGGCGCCTCTATAGGCGGTGCACGAGGCGTATAGCGCCTCTAGAGGCCGAGAGCAAGAATGGGTGCCTGACCTCTGTTTTTCGCAAATTATTAATTAAGTGATCGAAGAAGTATAATTTAGGCGAGAAAGAACTTTTCTGCACACCTAGTGATGCACGTTTGCAGAATGCAGCACAGCAGGAAACGAGGAATAAATGTTTTCTTTCACAAAAACATTCTGTGATTGTAAGAGAGAGAGAGAGAGAGACAAAAAGTAAACGGAAAGGCAGGGAGGTCTAACCAGAACGGAACATCTGGTTTGCTACCCTACGTTGGGGAAAAGCGTAAGATGATAAAGGCTGCCGGCTATCACTGTTGGTCAGCGCATGTTCTTGCAAACTCCTTCAGAGTACGAAGCGTCTTGTGGATATGGGCCCAGGTTCTCCAAATCGAATATATTCGCTTAAACCCCTTCAAGATGCGAAGAACAGTCGTATCAGGTGGAAACCTCCAAATCTCACGTAGAAAAAAAAAAACGATCTGAGCAGACCTGCGGTGTGAAGTTGAATTGAGAAGTGGATATATACATATTTAACGGACTTGGGCTTTTTTTCTTTGTTTTGTTAGGGTTTTTTTTCGGACATTGTGCCCCCAATGTGCGCGGAATTTTTTTCATAAACGTAGCGTAAGTGTATAAATACAAGCCTTCCAAGAAACGCCTGCATATCCGCACGGTGGCTAAGTGGGTTTGCTCTCGTGGACCTAGCCTTTTTATATAAACATACAACGCCAGCACAAGCTCGCTTCTTTATTTGTATGAGTGGTTCAGTTTGTAACTGTTTTATTCTCGCTGTGATGGTGGTTAAGGTGATCAATTAGTCGGACGCCGTGATCCCAACATTGTTCACGTTGTTGAAGAAACATTGAATTCCAAGTCGTTGGAGTGACACTTCACGCTGCTTGGAGGCAGAATAGGCAAGTTTAACCAATATGTCTAGAATATCGCAGCATGCGGTGCTTCGAAATTTTCAAATATTTGAATTTTTTAAATTCAACTACAGCAGAATGCGCGTGCAATGAACACATCTACAACGAAGGACACCGTACATGTGTTCCTCCAATTCCTATCTTTGATATGTATTGTGAACGTCTATATTGTGAGGACTACTATACAACGAAATTTCGTGTACAATGAAGGAGTTTAGGCGTTCCCGACGGCTGGTTTGTTGTTATTTCTATCTTCTACGGCGACCACTGCCACTGTGGTGCACATAGGGAACGTCTGTCGGCTTGGCAACAACGACGGAGCGGTCGGGTGTAGACTTCGCTGTAGCTAATACAGATCCCAACACCTTCGGCAACCGCGCGCACGCACGCACGCGCCTGGATAACCAAGGATTTTGGTAGTCCCAGGCACTTCTTTCCAAAGGCTGTATTCGATCACTTCTATACGGTGTACTCAAATTAATTTCAATTTCCTTATCGAAATGGTTTTTGCCTTGTTTTGCGCATTTATTATACTGTCAAGAATTTTTGTTTCATCGCTAATTCACTCCGCCACTTGATCGCTCTCTCACTCACTCCCTCACACACTTAGTTATTAGGTACTTTTATTTATTCCCTTTATCTGGATGTAAGCTTGAGAACGCGTAAAAGATTTAGTCATACCGATGCGGAAGTCCTCATTCATAAAGCTTTTGTTATCACACACACACACACACACACACACACACATATATATATATATACAATGCACAAACGCTGGGAATGTCTATTCGTCATTAGGCTCAATGGCCAAGTAATACAAACGTTGCAAAGTTATCATATCTGGAGCGTATGCACGGGGCTAGTTCGAGCAGGTGTGTGCCCGCTTTTATTTTCGCAACAGCACTTTACCTCGCGCTTGGGCGTAACTATGTTGGCACATAAGTGGACCTCCCGCATCACGCTACATAAATGGATTCTAATGCTTGAAGCTCAACCGCGTTGCTCCTAAAATTGAGTTCCGTGTGAAGTCTTGCCGCCGGACTTAAGTACAGGCGGCTCACACGTTCCGCGGCTCTGAACTGAGCCGCTGCTAAGTGGGCGATTCACACCTGCAGTGCTATACACGGCCCCTCCTTGCCAGGGTAGACACGCTGTAAGCCTAACATTACGTGCAGTGCATAGTTGATACGAATACCCTTCGCACTACATCTTGAGAGATACAACAAATGAATAGGTCTGCAACTCGTTACCTGTCTCCTCGGGACGGCCCTAACGTTGCGGGGCCCGCGAATACCGCACCGTTTCGATGTTTAGCGGATCCTCGTGAGTTAAGCGGCAACTGCGCAGCTCGTGGATCGCGCGAGGGAAAAAGAAAGGAAAGAAAAGCCGCGCCGTTCGAGGGCCGCTCGCACTCAAAGCGCGCGATCCGAATGACTGTGCAAGGTCCGGCATTATGCGGAACGCTCACAGCCCGGGTTGCAAGCAGCGCCGCCAGAGATGAGAGGCGTTGCAGGAGCTGTCGCGGCGGCTTCTTTGATGGGCCGCCCGGCACTGCGCGGTCATTAATCTGGCCGACGCAGCGAGCTGCGGTCGCGGCGTGGTCGGGTCCCCTTGCCGCTCTCTCCGTGGTGGCCTATACGAATCGAGCCGCGGATGCGCCTTCGCTGCTCGGACGTAAAACCCGGTCGACTGGACGCTCCTGCAAGTGTCCCGCGCCGCGGGCTCCGCCCGAGAGACGCTCGCGCAAGCCGCTGTTGGGCTGATTGGAAGAGGCCACATCGCTATTCGTAACGATGCAATTCTGCAGGGTGGTAATGATCAGTTCCAGCTGCACTCGGTCTTATTCGCGGTGCCACAATAAATGACGCTCTGCGTGATTCTGCTGCACATGAGGAACGCGGGTCAGTCGCCGAGGTCGTGCCTGTCCGCCCCGTGCTGGCGGCAGCGACCAGCACACGCGAGGATCGGCCGCGGGGCGAGTAATACCGTTGCGTCATCGTGGCCGCCTGCATGTGTCATGCCGACGCTCGCCGCGTTCCTGGGAGCCCGCCTTGCGGGACCATGCAGCTTTGATATGACAGCGGTGATTCTCTCTTACAGGCCTTCTCGGCGCTGCATAGAGGCGTTATTCGCAAGTGCAGTATGTGGACGTGTGAGCGGGAAAACGAGAAGGCGAAGGGGGCGGCGTACGTTTCGAGCACGCGGACCATTTTGTCGGGACAAAACCAGTTGATGCACCAGAGAATACACGGGCTGTTTTCGCTATCGCGTCACTTCGTTTTTCACCGTGCACACTTTGTGCTTCTTTTGCGTCAAACCACGTGACCCCCCCTTCCGCCCCCCCCCCTTTTTTTTTTCCGTACACACGGCAAAGTTGATTTTCTTCTCAAGGAACGTCCGCAGCCTCATGTTCACTAGCGGTGTCATTATAGAGAGGCGGCGACCGTGACGCGCCTAGCGCCAGTCCCTACTACCGCAAACGCATCTGCCACCGTATGCAGTGGCTTAATTTGTCAGCAAATAATTATACGTGTGTACGCATCGGTTACAGCCGTGCACGAAGTGTCGAGAATCGATTTGGCGTCGTGTAGTTATGGCGCCAGCTCTTCGCTCCGAACGCCTTCAGGGATAGCAAACCAACTCGTTGTTTGTTGCACAGAGCCCGTTTGTGAAATCCGCGGCCAAGGGACGCGTGGTGCTGGGGCGCCGTGTAGCCGAATGGGGGCCTAATGAAGGGTAAAGGCCTTATCGGAATGATGCGACGACGTTGAAATATGCTGTAGCGAGGCTTTCAAGGTGCCTCAGTTTTCTTTTTTTTTTTTTTTCATGTGTTCTATTCCAGTGGTGTGGCGCACAGACGGAATGCGATGCGCTTTGTACTTGTGTTAATTAGTACCGAAACGGATGACGGAGTGAGCGCTCGAGCAGTAGTTTTATTGGAACGCCGTGCAAGGCGTTACGGGGAGGGTAGATTTAAGAAATCATAGAGGTGAGGCGTGGCGGCAACCGTGCAACAATATTCTTATGAGCGTTCCTTGGTTTCAGACAATGTCTGACTTTCTTGTGTAATATGAGACAGTCGATAATATGTTGATTCAAATGGTGCCAAACCAATATTTGTACGAAAAAGAGAGAACCCTAATTGTCCAAAGGGCTCATTGTACGAAAAGGCGCCCCGGTTAACACATCAGGATTTGCTTTACGAAGGCGCATATTTGGTTCCTTTGTTAAGTGACAAGGAGCAGCCGGTGCCGCCATACAGGCGCCAACCTGTCCTATTATACATTTCAATAAAAATAAAAGAGGGTTATCGCTGCTTTCCCAGTGACAATACGATGGCAAATAAAGTGACACTACCCTTGTTATAAGGTTCAAGTCACACCTGACGACGTCACAGGGATGTAATCGAAAAAGAAAGAAAGAAAGAAAGCTGGTGACGTGAACATGTAGCAAGCAAATATGTAGTTATAGGGGGAATTACTAAAAGCGTTTTCCTCGTCTACTGACAGATCATTTGATGATGCCATACAAACTGCCACAACAGTCCGTCCTATTGATAACTTGTGGTTTATTACATTCTTAGTCACAACTCCATAAAATAAACAGGCAATAAAGCCAGGAAAACCATAAGGCTTGACTTCTTGCATGTCGTTGTAAAAATAACCCGAATCGCTCGGCCTCCCTTCTTTACACTTTACACTTCTTTAAACTTTTACTGTCATTGCATGCGTAGTTTTATTCAAACTGAAACAAGTTCACTTTCTTCCTTGAACCACCAACCTGTATTCATCTCGACAACAAAACTATATTTAGTATGGTTACTCTGCTATAAGCACATCCTTCACACGACGTTTTATTTTGGTGGCCTTATGGTTCGTCATGGAATAGCGTTAATTATATTTCGCATAAATGCTTTTTATGACAAAGTACAGCGGATAGCTTTTCCGAGGTGAAGCAATGATTAGAGCTTCATCGTCGACAGTTTCTCATACCGCCTCGAACAAACAAAGTGGCTTGTTGCATCAAGGTCCCGGCGCTGACCGATGGGCGATCTCGTTCCTCGCTTTTCCGCCGTGGTCGGGCTCCATAGGCGCTTAAACAAACTGTGTGGCTCCGCTGGAAAACTCGTTTCACGAGCCCAACCGAGAGATGTCACAGCGTTGTGTCTGCACATATGTGCGCCAGTAGCTTTGGGGTTCACGCTAACTGCCAGTATAGCGCTCCAAAGGCCACGCTCTTGTGGGCTCACGTTCGAACAAAGCGGTGAACGCCACTTAGTCTAACCAACACAAAAGAGGGGTCGAAGGCCGCTCAAAGAAGAGCACCCAGTGGTCGACACCACTACAAGCTAACGCCCCTCTCCCGCTGCAAGCAAAATAAGCCTCCGACCCCCCTCCCCCCTTCCGATGGAAGGCAGATCGAAAAAAGTTCTCCTTTTCTTGGTCGCATTGGAGAAACTTTGCGTGGCGTTTGCAGAAATAGAATGACGACTGCCTGTCGGACCCCAAAGTCATCCTGCCGAATTCTGCTTGCCACGTGCTCGATGTGCGCACACGGTGGCCACTGAAAGAGAGAGAGGGAGAAAATAATGCAGAGAAATGCAGGGAGGTTAACCAGAGGCAGTTCCGGCCACTGAGAAATGGCAAAAGGGGTTGGGCGTTTGATGTTCGGTGTAGCAGCAACAAAGTGAGTTTGTAAGTCAGTAAAAGCCATGTTTTGCAATGCAATGTGTACTGTAGACAACCAGTAAGACATAGACATACATAACAGTTGCGACAATGTAGAAAGGCTAGGTAAATTAGCGTATTGTATAACTGGACAATTAGGATCGAGAAGCGGCAGTTAACAGTGCATCTGGTTACAGTTAGCGAAACAGAGTTCAGAGAGAAACAGGTATGCGGTGACCGGGGAAGCAGCGACAGTTCATTCGCCACGGCGACGCACGAAGAGCGAGCCTCGAAGACGGTGTTGCTTCCGGGGCCGGCGGTGGTCTCGTCGGGAGAATGCGGTGTCGGCGACTGTGTGGCTCCCATGAGTTGCTCGGCGGCGTTAACTTCAAAGCAGACTGATTCGCTATAGGTTTAAGCTATCACGTGCCGACCGGCTAACGACTTCGGAGGGCTCACGGAGACTCTCGCGACCACTGCCTTAGGGGTCGAGCGGGGCCCGCACCGCACACACGCACGTAACCGCACAACCAAAATAGTGAGCACGTACGCCACTTCTAAGTTATGCATGGCAGCCATGTTTAAGTTGAAAAAAATAAAAACATACGAACAAAACCCATCTTGAGACATCAGCTGCAGTTGGGCCCGGGTAACGTTGCACAGAAGAAGAGTCAAAACACAACCAAAATAGCAGGCACGTAGGCGTACACTAATGCACTCGACGCAAACAAATCGGCTACGTACAAATGAATAAATTTTATCAGGATGACTTAGTATACATGTAGAATGCCGTCAACTGTTAAAGATGACACCCAAATGTGCGCATCTCTCTTGGCTCGCGCCCTATAGCTGCAAGTGGTTGGAGAAGCAATGTCAGTGCACTGCACGAACGTGTCGAAAGGAGTGAGAGCTACCAACCACAAGTTATCTGCCGCAAAAAGGTCTAGGCGATTGTATTCTTACAAGTGAAGAAAATCCGGACATGCTCTGGCCTCAAACTCATGTTTTCTCTTTAACAGTGGACCCCTGTGTGCAGAAACAAAAAATTTCAGGCATATTGCCAGTCTTGTGACACGGCAACACCTTCCCCTCCTCCCCTTTTTTTTCTTTTTTAAGAAGGGAATACTATTGCATAATATTGTAGACACACAAATGGCGCGTAGGCCTGAATATAGAAGGATTATCTTGTTTACATATTCCAGAATTGCACACGTGACACCACTTAAGCAATGGCAACGTTATACAATGCAAGCAAGAAAAATTTAATGAACGCGCAACACACATCCTACATCGTGCGTAGATAGTGAGCTCCTACGCTTCACTGCTTTTAGTGAGAAACCAGTTGACGTGCTTAACGCCGGTTTTCTTCTTGAAGAATCAATAAAGCATTCCGTCTTCCCATTTGGATGTTAGGCTTCCGTTTTCGTCCCTGCACCTTAGGTTCTTCACAATCTGACAAAAACAGTGCTTTCGGGATTCATCCTCCTCCTGCTCCTGATCTTAGCCATTGAATAGGGCGGCCGTGACGTCAGGTGTTATGAGTTTTTGTAACTTTTCTAGCTTTTTCTTCGTTTTACGCTCGAATGACAACGGCTGCTACGACTTCTTTCTCCTCCGCAGTTTTTTTTTTTTTTTTCCGACGGCTTCTTCAGGTTATCTCTTTGGGTCGTCTGGAGCTCTTGCCTCCTTTAGGTTTCCGAGGATTAAATCATAAGGCGGCCCTTGCATGCAAAGGTCTCTAAGTAAACAGGCCGCTTTCGTCCTGTTAATTCGTCGTCTGTCACGAGGTCACGACTCATAATTGCCGTGTTACAGCCGGTGTCCCGCAACACTGCACTACTTCTGCACATGTTAAAGCCCTTGCGACCACCTGTATCGACAAGAAATTCTGGTCGCGTCGTCATCACTGCATCGACTACAGGGATCTTTTCCCCGTTCTTCAGCTCAAGGCAGACATCGTGTATTCTCCCTTGATTAGCTATTGTTGCGGGGGAGTAAACACATGACGATTGAGGTTTATATTTACCTCGTTCGGACACGTATCTGCTTTGTGGCCTTTTCGCTCCCAAACGAAGCAGGGGGGTCTAGGGTAACCGGAGAAGTAGTTCCTGCCTTGCGAGGCTAGATGTCCCATGCAATTCGGGATCATCACGACTGTCTCGCTTTGATTTTGTCAGGTTGGTGCCCCTCTGAGCTTCGATAAACTGATCGGCCAAACCGAACATTTCCTCGAGAGATTTCGCTTTTCTCTCTTTCAGATAAAGCGATAGGCCGAAATGGCAGCCATGCAGAAACTTCTCTCGTATTAGCAGCTCACAAAGCGAATGGAACTCCGTTGCACTTCCCGAAAGCTGGATCCAACGATCGAAGTGCCGTGTTAAACGGACCGCCAACTGTGCCACAATCTCGCCATCCACCGGTTTTCCAGCATTAGACTTGTCCCGGAAGCTGTCTGCCGTAAACCGAATTCACTTCAAGGCAGCTGTCTTCACCTCTCAATAATCCGCCGCATGAGCCGTCGGCAATCAGCCGTCGGCTATCTGCCGTAATCAGCGCTTCCCCACCTCAACACGTAGATATTGCTGTTGACCACTGGCTCTCCGGTCCCTCCTGGCATTGCGCAATGCTCTCAAATCATAAGGTTGCTTGCGTTTAGCCGCAAGCTATGCTCCTCCTTCCTGTCTCGGCGCTCATATTAGAACCGACCCTTATTTTCAGCTCTATCTTCAAACGCATCACATGTCAAGTTCACTCCCGTTTCCCTCGCGGCCTCGCGCTCCCCCTTGGTTGCCTCTCGGGCTAACGCTCGCTCCTTGCGCTTGCATCACCTGTTCTGTCCTAATCCAAGAACTCCTTGCCCACTAAGCAGAGCTGACTTCCCATCGCCATAAACTTTTCCAAATCCGTGACCTCAAACGTTCACCACATTGAAAAGTGTTATTTAGGAGGTCACTCGACATACGTCCTGCCTTTTCAAGGAGCGAGTAGCCCACCTTCGGCTGCAATATATAGCATATATACATATATGTGTGTCTGTGTGTATACATGTACACACACACATATAAACATACATTTTTAAGCTCTCCCGTCCCCTCTCTACCACATGACAGGCTTCACCACGCCTAAACACGCATACACTTTTTTTTCACTTTGACACTACCTATGCTAACGCATTAATAGCGCTCAGGCTCGTGTACTGTTGTGTTCGACGTAAACAAACGAGACACGTAAAACAAACAGAATCTACCAGGATGTATTATGTTATCATATTTATGCACAGTCATGGACAACCTAACCTGAAATGGGTGAGCGGCAACCCTGTGAAAACTACCTGTGCCGTCGCGAAGCCGCGAGAGCACGAACCAACACCGCATGCAACAACGAGATGAACACGCCTCGAGACAGGCGCATCAGCCTAATCGGCGAGCGGAGGGGCGCGTCTTTGATGCGCCTCGCTTGTCTCATCCTTATGATCCGCCTGCGAGTGCTTTCTACGATATCGCGAGATATCATTATGCGATATGTTCTCGCGACTCTCGTGTTGGTGGTTATCTCGTTCTTTGCTTCATGTTCTCGTGGCTGCGTGGAGCCACCGGCAGTTTTCGATCGACGCCCTCCGTCATTTCAGGATAGCTTGTCTGTGACTGTACAGCAGGATGATGAGGATCCGAGCTGTACTTCCCATTGCTCCATACTGGGCGTTAATGGTTTACCTAGGTAAATATATAGACTTCTGGCTTTCCTCTCACACCCCCATGAAATGTGTTAGTGATGTACAACAGGAAAATGCAGGGATGCCGCTCACTGCTGCTCTACAGTGTAGCAGCACGTGTTACAGGCGAACATTCGAGCTTGGTGCACCGAGTTCCTGTTGATTTAGCGGCGATTTTGCTGACCGTCATAAAGCGTGGTTAACTCTTCGAAAACAAGGATGACGCTATCGAGAGAAAAACAATCACGAGGACCGCATGTACTACAAACGAACTAGAGCGGAATAGTTGGTAGATCGGCGCTGTCACTTTTGTTTTTTGTCAGTGCAGTGTCAGCCAGTACTCTAGTCTACCCTGCTCCAATTCATTTGTAGTGCACTGGACCTCTGTATTTCTGTGTCTCTCTGGCTTACGAAGCTTTTTACTTGCTGCCCACGCACTGCGCATGACGCTCGCGAACTGTGTCGCTTTGTGTCTGTCATCGCAGTGTCCACGTGGCTTCACTTGGTCTGTCCCGTGTGTCCTCAGAGTTGTTTTTCCGAGATGCTTCCCGGAGGCAGCGGCAAACAAGCCGATGCTGTCTTCAGCTCCCGTTGCTTGCGACGTCCGCCGTGGCTGGAAATCCGGAGAAAAATCGTCCGCGTGTACCGTTCCGAGAGATATCACTGATGACTCCCCACGCTTTCACGATAAGGCTAAGTCGGATCGCCGCGGCAGATTCCAGCGGATGTCTGCCCTCTTCTCACAACGGCCGAGTCGGATCGCGGCTGCCCTTGGCGCCGCGATTCGAGGACGCGGTCGCGCACTCGGGCCGCGGTGGCGCTGGGGGCGAGATGCGGCGATGCTCTCGTTTCGGGCCTGTCCTGCTGATGTGAGTCCTGCTTGGAGGGGCCGGCGCTTGTTGCTCTGGTGGGCCACGAACAGCGTGGAGACGCTCTCGTCGCGTGGCCTTCTTTTTTTTTTTTTTCATTGCAACAAGCCGACTCCTGCAAGATGAACTCTCTCTGTTCAGTGCTCTTGCCTCGCTGCAACTGCTCGGCACGCGTCTAGCGGATAACGGTGGCGTATTTTTATGTTTGTTTGTTTTACTTTCTTCACATCAGCGGGTACGACGACCGTGTGTATCGCGCCATGTCGGCGCGTCCGGCATGCTTGCTGTATAGTTATAGATTGCACCAGCGGATGTAGTCGTCGCCGACGAGAATCACGACTCGCAGTATCTGTCTGGTGCCGGTGTTTCGCACGCCTTTCTTTTCATAACTGTAACTTGCCCGGCTCATATCACAGCAACTCGGCAGCTTTCTGTCCTCTGGTTGAATTTAGATGTTATTTTTACAGGAGGAAGGAGATATGATTGAGTGCACTTTCGGACTTTCCGTGGTCTTAACTCGATGCGGAAGTAAACTAGCAAAAATGTTTTGTTTTTCAAAACATCGTGCCTCGGTTGTATTTTCGTGTTTTTCTCATCTGTTTCCACATACCTTGCGTTACGCTACCATTCCTTCAGCTGTCTCTTCCGTCTTTGTTTAAATGCCTTGTAAGCGGGGGAAGAAAGACGAACGAAAAATTAAGGCCGCTTTTTACCTGTCACAATAAGGCGGCAGAGTTACAAGAAGAGATAGTATGTGCGTGCGTGTTTGGGTGTGCGTGCGTGTGCGTGTGCGTGTGTGTGTGTGTGTGTGTGTGTGTGTGTGTGTGTGTGTGTGTGTGTGTGTGTGTGTGTGTGTGTGTGTGTGTGTGTGTGTGTGTCGTTCGCGGTCGTAAAGTCTGTGCAAATTTATAGTCGTGCAGCCATTGCTGTCTTGTGTGTGCGGTGGGCGATCGGTTCCGTCTGCAGCGCCTCGGCAGCTACACAGATGCTCGGGAATGTTGGCGGCTGCGTCAAATAGGGCCGCGCGTGTCTTACACCACGCCGTGGCCGCAACAGGGACGCCCAGAGCTGAATGGGCGAGCAGCAGCCGCCTCCGCCAACTAACAGGCCCGCCGTGGTTCGTCGTTCTCCGCGATCTCCGGGAGCATCCGATAAAGGCGGCTGTTTTATGGTGTTGCGAAGACCTTTTGCAACAGGCGATTGAGATGCCGCTTATCGGCAGGACACGGCGTGGCCGTGCAGCGTCGCATTTTAATTCTTTGCCTCCGCTTCCGTCGTCACGTCTGTGAAACCGGTTTGCGTCGAGGACGTCGCCGGCGTGTTTTTTTTTTTTTTTTTTTTTTCGCGCCAAGTGATCAGGCGTGGTTGATAGCGGCGTCCCTCTGCTCGCCGGAGCAGCGTCAGGCAGCTGTCGCGCATCATCCGCCGGACTCCCACACAGCGTGGGACGTGCGCCTGGTGAGCGCGAGAAACACACTTAGCGCCTCCGTGCTGACGTCTGGTGCGCTACACTCGAGGCTAATGGAGGGTTCGCGGAAAGAAGACGATGCACCGGTCCGGGCCAAGTCGCCCAATGAGCAGTCGTGCAGGATTCGCCCATGACGCAACTTCTTCTGCCGCGGACGGCAGCGGCGGCGCTCGTACGGCCATGCCATCCATCGCGAGCAGGGCAGCGCGTAATGTGGCAGTTGCGCAACGTCGCCAGTTAAGGATGCTGGGGCTTCCTGCTGGGCCCGAATTTTTCGCAATGTTGGTTCGGTTGCGCAAAGCGGTGTACGTCGTCCACCGGCATGTATGCACACACGGACGCACGCGCTCGCCGCGGCATTGAACTCGCCGCGTCATGCGAGGCCTGCTCGGACTTCAGCGGCAGACCCCGCCTCCGTCCCGTGTTCGAACGAGATCTGCAGGTCGTCCCTGCATCGGTCTTCGGCCACCCGCTGTCTGCGGCTTGTGTTAGCCTCTTCCATTGCTGTCATAGACCAACTGTAGCTCGCGCGATGATGGAATGCGCCAAATTTGCTGACGTCTGGGTGCAGAGGCGTCGAAGCAGAATTTAGTTCGTGAGAGAAAAACAATGAGTACAATTCAGGGCGCGTGTTTGTAAGCAGTTCACAAACAAACAAGAAAGAAAGAAAGAAAGAAAGAAGCTTTTGAGCTATTCACAAAAAGGTTCTTATACGCTACAGCTTAATGCCATCCAATCGCGATGTTTGCCGTCCAACGCGAAGGCGTCCGACCAATGCGAAACGGCACTTACGAAAGAAAAGCTTTGTGGATTCAGCCTACGAATAGTTTATAACGGCATGCTCCGATCAATCGTATAGACAGCCTGCAAGTTTGTCTTCTCCGCGTATTCAAGTGGTGCGTGATTGAGGTCGCGTTCTCGTCCGGCTTCAATCAAATCCAATAGCCGTTTCACGTTCATTCGCTCAGTGCGATTAAGACGCTCAAAAGGCGACAAAAGTTTCCGTAAGCTAAGCGAAACAGAGCGACTAGCGTGAGTAGTGGAGGAGTGGCACGTGAACTTTGTAGAGTCACTGGTCTGTCTTCGGGTTCCTACGTGACTGTCAAAGGTTCACCAGTGATAAAGTTATTACATGTACCCGTGTACTGAGCTTTTGGCTTGACATAAATTTGAATGATAAACAGGAAAAGGCTAAGCTGCACTTTACCGCAGTCTGTACACACACGAGAAAATAACACCCCCGAGGATGGATTTGATGTCGATACAGCCTTTTCGCACATTCACTTTTACTGAAAATGTGAAAAATGTGTGCACTCGTTTGCATAATTAACACTGTTAGTGCAACATTTCGTTCATTTCAGTGTGCTAGAAGGATGTTTTGTGTGAAACGCACACCTTATGAAATCTATGGGCGCTGGAGGACTTCAACATTTCAAGCAAGTTAAAAGCCGTACAAGTTTCGGACGTTTTGCAAACCGCTCTGTAACTTTCTAAATTGGATTTTTTGCCTAGCTTTGTTGCTTCAGAATTTGGTTATTAATCTCTACTAATTATCTAATTAAGCAAAATAGCAAAAGTAGCGTGACACACTACATACAAAAGTGAGCAACATGCATTTGGTCGCATCGTCTTAAAGTGCATCGGCATATTTTTAAACTCTGGCTAAAGTTAGCTGAAACACCCTGTATATATATATATATATATATATATATATATATATATATATATATATATATATATATATATATATATATGGACAGAGAGAGATTTGACGTAATAGTTCTGCGGAAACGCGCAAGGTCGAGAGAAAGAAGTAATTAATGAAGGGAAAATGAGACATCCACCCAATCGTAACTACTGCTACAAAGGAAACCAGAACGGGTTCCCCGAAAGAAAGGCTTCGTATTTGAAGAAAAATTCTTCCTGGTCTGGCACTCGAACCCGGGACCACCGCCTTTCCATGGCAGCCGCTCTACCATCTGAGCTAACCAGGCGGGTAGCAGACGGCAGGGCGAAGTTGAACCAACTCGAAGCAAAGGTGCCGCTGCCTTCCTTTGTAGCAGTTGCTACGATTGAGTGGATGTCTCATTTTCCCTTTATTAATATATAATAAATATATGGCCTCACCGATGGTAAAATGGGGAGACCGCACTATTTCTTTTATTTCCCATCCTGCCTTTAGCATTTTACCACGCGTGCTTCTAAATTGTTTAAGCTCGGTGCTGTTTTATGGCTCGTCTGCTAAGTGTCCGCAAATAATAACGCGTTAGCCAATCAAAGTTCTTCAGGCGCATGTTCCTACGGTTGTAGCATCGGCACCGGCGCAATATTATGCACTGTAAGCGTTGCACTGTTTCATGCAGTAGCAGTTGGTATAAATATTCGCAGGGAAAAACGCGGACTAATCGACTAACGATATGAACATACCATTTTTTGCGAAGATGGTGCATCCCGATCGTTAAACGGGGATATACACTTAGTTTGCCCCCCTCGCTCCTTGCTTGCTTTCAGACCTTACTGCTGGCTTCGCTTAAATTTTTCCCACCTTGATGCTGGCTCGTAGATAACCTGAAGAACGTGGCGTCAGGATATTATAGCCGCTAGAGGCGCCAGCACACTGTACAGGTGCTGTATTATTCTTCATTGTAGTGTTCTAGTATTGTCTGTTCCTTCAGAAGACGATCATCTAGTTTCCTGGATGCGTTGGACATAGATTGTCTTTGTGCTTCAGAAGGCAATAAAGGCACTTTTTGCTTTCTGAGAACGCCTGGCTTGTGCGAGCGCCTTTCACTCTGTAGTGCTGTCCGTGCACATCTTTCTACCGCCATCTCTCTCTCTCTTCTTTCTATCCCCCTTCTCCCTTCCCCCAGCGCAGGGTAGCCAACCGGTCTCTTGACTGATTAACATCCCTGCCTTCCTTTTATATCGATCTCTCTCCGTGGTAGTGTTGGCGGAGTGTGAAGTGTTTGTTCTGTGCTTTTAGACGCATCTATGGCTGTTTTGGCAGCTATCTAAGTACCTTAGGCATGTATGTTTTCTATTCGTAATAAATACCATGAGAAAAAAAAAAGAGCGGCATGAGCTAACGCTTCCGGCTGGCAATCTGGAATTGCCACGCTTCTCTGGGACAAGGTTAACTCTTTTGTTAAGTATTGTATTGATAAATTCGTACCGACGCGTAGAAAGAAAACTAAACGTCACAATCTATGGATCACTCGTGAAATCATTCATCTCAAACGTAGAATAAAGCGCAAAGGCAAGTATAAGCTAGCTCAGAGTACCTAATTCCGCTTTTCAAGGGATGCTTTACTCATCAAACTACGTAACGGCCGTGACAAATTTCATAATCAGACTATGATTACATTCTTAAAGAACTCCCCAGACAAGTTGTGGCGTTTCCTGTCCGACTCAAATCGAAGTCTTCAGCAGCTAAGAATAAACAACATCGTAAATTCTAATCTTGATAATATCGTCAATGAATTAAATGACACATTTTATGAAGCATTCACTCGACCTTCAGTTCTCAGCACCTATGATAAATAATATACGCCATCTCCATCTCAATCAATTCCTGACGTTTCAATTAGTCGCAAAGGAATTCTTTCTATGTTGCTTGATATTGACGTAAAAAAATCACCTGGAGCCGTCGGTTTGCCTAACAACTTTCTTCGATGCTACTCCGAACTAATTTCTGAATTCCTATACATTATTTTTAATGCATCCCTCAAACAGAGCTCAGTACCAAAAGACTGGCTCTCGGCCAAGGTAATACCGGGGTTTAAATCAGGTGATAAACTGATCCCTAACAATTACAGACCTATTTCCCTCATAAGCTCACGTTGTAAGCTCTTGGATCATGTTATCGCTTATCACGTATCTAACCACTTGGAAGCGAATAATTTTTTTGTTTATTTTCAGCATGGCTTTCGTAGGAAGTTTTCAACCTCAACTCAATTGTTATCCATTGTACACGACTTTGCCAGTGCCATAGATAACCGCCTGCAGATTGATGCAATATTTCTAGACTTGTCAAAGGCATTTGACCGTGTGCCACATGCAAATCTAATTGAAATTCTTAAATAACTTGTACTACCAGAAAATATAGTGCATTGGATTCAAGCTTATTTAGCGAGTCGTGTTCAGTTTGTGGAAATCGATGGTGTGAAATCCTGCCTGTCTTATCCGGTGTACCACAGTGGTCAGTGTTGGGACCCCTGCTGTTTCTTATCTATGTAAATGATATTGCTAAAAATTTGGATCCTAATGTCAAGGTGAAATTGTTTGCTGATCATTGTGTCATTTATTCTGCTGTCAGGAGTTCTTCATGCCAGGATACACTTAACAATAGTCTTTGTAAACTCGCGCACTGCTGCGACGACAGAGGAATGCAAATAATCTTTTCCAAAACAGTGTCAATGACAATAACACTGAAACGAAAACCACTACTTTATACTTACCACATTGGCAATCAGAACCTTGAATCTATTACCTCTGTGAAATACTTAGGCATAACAATTAACAGTAACCTCAAATGGGACACCCATATTAACAACATATGTAACAAAGCCTTCAAAAAACTTTGCTTTCTACGCAGAAAGCCACCTTCATCTGTCAAGCTGCAAGCTTATCGTTCCCTCGTACGCCCAGTCCTAGAGTACGCTTCCATAGTGTGGGACCCTTTCATTAATAAGGAAATTGATAAACTTGAACGAATTCAGCGCCTGGCTGCACGGATTATTTGCTCCAATTACAAAACATCATCATCAGTTTCTGGCATGTGAGGCCAACTTGGACTGGATACGCTCCACGTGCGCCGTAAAATCGCCAGGCTGAAAATTTTTTACTCGTTTTTTCATAATCAAACAGGTTTAGCAAATGCCATATACATTACCCACGCTCCACAAAGGTCGTCGCGTATTTTTCGTTCTAAGGTGGTGCAGTCATACTTTGCCCGCACTAAAATCTTTCAGAAATCATTTTTTCCACTTTCAAGCGAAGAATGGAATCATTTACCGGAATGTGTTGTTGAATGCACATGTTATGTTTCATTTGAAGATATGTTGAAAAAGCATCCTTTGTAAACCCTCTCCTGCTTTGGCAGCATTGCTGCTTGCAGTATTGTGTAAATAAAATAAAAAGTCTGCAGGTCCACAATTCAAGTTACGGTGGAGTGCTGCGCGGCATCATTTTTCGCTTTATTTTTTTTTTTTTTTTTTTGTAAACGTCTCGGAAAGCATTTCGGGATTACTTCGGCGGTCATCCAAAATACTGTTGAGATAGTGATATAACCGAAAATATTGCTGCAAAAATAAAACGTAGGTGCATTTCAGCGAAGCATCCATTGGGGGAAAAGGTGCAATTCCCTCCCCCCCCCCCCCAAAAAAAAATATATCACACATTCATATGGGTGTACGTTTAGACACAAGAAAACACCCTTAGGGGTGCAAGTTTCCTCAGTGTGTAGTGCGATCTTGCCGGCGTAGTCGGCGTTAAGTGCTTGCTTATAGAACATGCATTCGTCGTATAAAGGCCGCGAAACATACATTCGCTGTATGCGGACTAAAGCCATGACTGGCAATCATCGACAGCCAACTTCATGCATCCTTATAGCGATGGCTACGGCACTTTGATCGCGAGCTATCGTGTACGAGCATTACGACAGTCGACTGAGCGCCGGGATAAGTCATTCTACGCTTATCTCGCGCCAGAGTTCGCGCGTTGCCTCTGGCGAGTGCCGCGCTTGTCGTCGCCAAACACATTCAATGAAAACGCGGACATGGCCTTGCGCTGACCTGTGCACGAAAGCACTGGTTCCGTTTCCGCGCAAGAACATGCATGTAATTGGCGTGGCCGTGCGTGAGTCTCGCCTATAATTCGCCAGGACCATTGACCTTGACGGGCCGCACATAATCAATCTGCGAATGCCGCGCGGAGGTATATGCACAGCCAGACCCGAATGTATACAGCCACGCCATCCTCCAGTGAGGCTACGCTAGGCACAGCCACGTCATGACCGAAGGGGGCAATTCCGGTGGACGGTGGTTGCGACATGCCTTAATTAATGAACCTCAACGAGTTGTTCCATCAGCCTCTATGTGCAGCTTGCGCTACATCGACTGAAGCAGACAGCTGTGGCCCCTTCTTCTTGATCAATCTCACTTTCAATCGTGAACCACTGCCTTCTTTTTCTCACTTGCTTGGCCTCGGGCATGGTCCGGCTGCTTTATCGAGTGTGCCCGCGTGTTTCCTGGAGTCTCAGGTGTCGACCTGAGACTCCGGTGCATTGCAACGCTGCTGCTGTGACCAGTGTGCGTGGTTAATACAACTACCGTTCCCTGCGTGATTGACCAAAATAAACCAGCGCACGCGGCGCAGTACCTGCAGCGTTTGATCGCTGGGATTAGCGGACGGTGGAAAACTGACGATACTTCAGCCACACAATTGTCTGCGACATACAGCGTATTTCAGAAGGTGCATGCAGTGTACGCATACCGGCTGTTTCAGCGAACACTTTCAACTCTATTTAAAAAACTGCCTGTGGCAGATGGCACAATTCTAGTTCATGGGCTGGTCTACTCGCAGAGACGGACATTAATTACACAAAAAATTCAAATCCATAATCGACTAATTACCAAAAATCACTAAGTTTTTAACTAATTACCTTATGGCACATTATGTAATTTACAAATTCTAGCCGGTAAGTTAGCAAGGCGGATCCACTTGGAAAGACTTCTCAGGATGACACCAGTTTCTATATATTAATTCCCGAACTCTGCGGAGAAATTCATTGGCCTTCTAGTTAGTTTTGTGCTTCAATAAATAAAACGACGTTTTGTTAATAAAGTAAGTGGTACGACAGTGCATTTTTACCGCAAGTTTGACGGCGCATATCTCGTAAATGGTGTCATGTGCACAATTCTTTTCAAGTGGATATGCCTTCCAGTCTCATGCGCTAGAATTTGTGAAGCGCCACAGGTGCCGTTAGTTCAATTCGTTAAAACTTAATTAGTGGCTTTTTGGTAATTCGTCGATTAAGCACTTCAATATTTTTGGCAAGTAATGTTCGCCTCTTCGAGTAGACGAGCTCATGGAGTAGAATTGTGCTATCTGGTCACAGGCAATATTTAAAAAAACTGAAAGTGTTCTTTGAAACAGCCTGTATAGTTAGAGACAGGGAACCGAGGGTCCCGATTTTTATTAATAATATCATAAGAAGTCAACAAACAAATACACGAAGGCCAAGATAGGGGAACTTACTTGTACTTAATAACTGAAATACAGAAAATGATAGATTAATCGAAATGAATGTGGGTGAAAAAACAGCTGGCCGCAGGTGAGGTACGAACCCGCCTCTTCGCATTACGCGTGCGATGCTCTTACCAATTGAGCTACCGCGGTGCCGTTTTCCCATCCACTTTCTGGGGTATTTATGTTTTACCACTAGAATTAACCCTGGGAGGGCTAGCCAGTAAGTTAGTTCAGTTGAGCAACAAGTGCCACGCCTGCTACCCGCGTCTATGCGGTGTTGGTTGGACCTTCTGTTCAGTGCGATTGCGCAAGAGACTCTCGGACAGAGTAATTGACGTCCTTCCTGCAGATATCACACCCAGCGCCACCATCGAAATGTGTATTTGCGTGTTCTGCAATTTAGTGGACCTGCAGTCGAGCTTTCAGCTTTCGCGCCTTCGGTCTCCAGATGTTTGCGCTGTGGCTCTTTCGAGGGCGCCACTAGCTGTTCAGAACGTGCTCGTTGCGTAGAACCGGCGCTTTTCCGCGTACTTCCCCGTGTCTCGCAAGCTGGCTTGGTCTTTATCTATTCCTGTATTTGCGCCCTACGCGTGCGCTGGTTAGAACCAAGCAGGGAAGCCAAATTTCGGTATTTTCGTACGCGTTGCATCAATGTGGTTAGACTAATCATTTTTATTTACGCTGTTTGTTGCCTCCACATTTAGCTAAGTCCAAACTTCTCTCGACTGGTAGAGCTGGGCGTCGTTGTGGCTTTTGGAGAAGAGAGAGAGAAAGCTGGAGAAAGGTAAGAATCGGATGTTAAAGTGACACGCTAAAAAGAAACATTCAGTCAGTTTAGACCGATAAAGTATTCTTTCAAAACATTATATCAGTAAATTTTGCGGCAAGAAGTCGATTTCTAGAAGATAAAATAAAGTCCAAACACCCATTTTTTTTTTCGATTCCGCACTGTACCTTCAGCGCCGGCCCATCGGTGTGTCGTCACGGATTTCAAAGTAATTTCTTGGTCGTGTTTGGGTCGTGACTTAGTAAAATTTCAAGTTCAGTCTTTGCCTTTTTTAGAACACCAGCGTAGTCCATCTTGCTAAAAAGTCAACTGGGTCTGAGTAGACGCCGTCGAAAGCCGCGACGTCACGGCGGGCTGCGAGTGCGGGAACTTGACGGCGGCGTCGCCACCCGTCTATCATTTTCGCGTCCATCGTGGCTTAGCGAGTCTCTTCTCGCGGCTTTTTCGCTCTTCTGGAAGAGTAACTATTAATTTATTAATACAGCTGAAATAATCCTTTTTTTCGCTTTTGGATCCCTTGAACGAGTGAAATTCGGTTTGCAACTCTACATTGGGGGACGAGGTGAACGCGCTGAGTGAGTGATAGAGAAACGGGAATATGACGGTGAGGCATGCGCTGGCGATGAAACAAAGAGCGAGAAAGAGAGAAATGAAGAGCGAAAGGTAGGGAAGTTAACCAGGGACGTGCCCGGTTGGCTACCCTACACTTGGGGAGAGAAAAAGGGAAGAACACGTAAGTAGAGAAAAGAAAAATAATAGTAGTCATTCACAGTCAGTGGCAGAGGAATCTCCACTGCCACAAGCGTTCATACAATCCAGTGTCCTTCAAAAAGCGCAGAAGGTCCTTTTGCATACAAGAATGCATAGGCCATGGTCCAAGGATCTTCTGAGAGCGCTCTTATCTAGCAGGTTGAGTTTCGCTTGTAAAGTACGTCGTTGAGTTTCACAGGATGGGCAGTGACACAGGAGGTGGTCTAGGGTCTCATCGCACCGACACAAATTACACGCCGCTCTGTTGGCCATTCCTATCAGCAATGAATAGGAATTTGTAAATTCGACGCCCAATCACATGCGACTCAGTAAAGTTGTTTCGCAAGTTAGGGTCGAGAGAGTGCAAGCGTGAGTTGGTGAAACCCGGTGAATTCCATCATAGAAGTGTGATGTGGCGAGCAAGTGATTGAAGTTTTCGCGCAGCATCAGTTCTTGAAAGTGGTACAGGAACCCGCTGATGTTTTCGGTGAGCCGAACGCGCAGCTTCATCTGCGCTGTCGTTGCCGACAATTCCACAATGTGTTGGCAGCCATTGAAATACAATGTCGGGGCCTTTCTAGAGCGCTTGATGATGAGCGTGCCTTATTTCGTACACTAGCTGCTTGTGTAATCCATGACGTAGGGCGAACTGCAGATTTTACTTTGGAATAGCAGAAAATGGTCCATCGATTTGGTGGTAACTGGAGCACGCACTGGTAAATGGAGCACGTACTGGCCATACACTACGGCCAGTTTTCGCGTAAATGCCACTAGTGCACATTTTTCTGTAGAAATCGTCAGACCTTGTCGGCGGAGGTATGCCGCTGTCAGAGTTGCCGCTTTCTGTATTCTGGCGCGCACTTGTGGCCTTGTCAGGCCGGACGCCTAGATGCAGATATTGTCAGCGTAGAGCGAGACATTAGCAGTCTGTGGTAGCGTTTCGGCAAGCCCCACTAGAAAGGGAGAGAGCAAATGATAAATGAAGGGCAGAGAGGTTAACCAGGACTGAGCCCGGTTGGCTACCCTACACTGGGGAAAGGGAAAAGAGGAAGAAAAGGTTAAAAGAAGAAGAGAAAGTATACTGGGAACAAGATTGAAAAGAGTGGGGCTCAACACTCCGCCTTGTGGGACACCACGACTAGAAGTATATCTACTTGTCGGGCCATCCTCTGTAAGGGCAAACACAGATCTCCGTGAGATAGCTCCTAATCCATCTAGAGATGTGGCCTTCAAGTTCTGCAGCCTCAAGAGCTTGGAGAATGGCTTCATGGGTTACGTTGTCGTAGGTACATTTTACATCTAAGAAGAGTGCGGACGAAGTGTCTTCTTGGCAGAACACTTGTTTCTGTGCTCTGTGAATTTTTGGTAAAATCTTCGCCTTTCGAGGTGCCTCGCCTCCCCGTCTTGCGGCCATGGACGCGGAGCATGCCAGAGGCCCACCTGGCCAGAAGTCATCACGGCTGTCAACCGCAAGGAAGCGAGTTGGCTCCCCCAGCGACACCGAGGACACCGAGCTGTACTCTGTCGGAAGACGACTCATCCGACGACAGCTTCATACCCGTCCGGAGTAAGAGGGCGAAGAGAAAGATCGCCAACACAGCGCCGTCAACTCCTGCGAGTACTGCGACTATGAAGTCAAGGCCTGCGCGCTGGCCTCACGTCATCGTCTTTATGCCGGAAGAACCGTCAAGCAACCTACGGTTGCTGGCAAGCCCTATCCATTTTTCTGGAACGTGCGATGCCGGATCAAATTAAAGATATAAGAATAAAACCACGCAAGAATATACTCGCCATAGACGTGTACAACACGAGTGCGCTTGGAAAACTTCAAGAAATCACGGAGCTAGGCGGAATCAAAATGCGCCCCTTTATCCCGATCAACGACACATCCATAGCCGGTGTGATTTACGACATTGACATTGCCATTCCCAATGATGACTTACCTAGCCTCATCAAGCCGGCATACAAGGGCACGATCATTACGCAAGTGCGCCGCCTTGGGAATACGCGCTGCGTAAAAGTAATATTCAAGGGGGATTGTATCCCATCCCACGTTAAAGTCGGACATTTCCGACATCCGGTTCGACCATTCATCCAGAAGCCGCTTCAATGCCATCATTGCTTCAGGCTAGGACACGTCAAGGGCGTGTGTCCCAACTCGCTACTGTGTCCTCGTTGCGCTGAACCTCATGCAGAAGAGACCTCTGGTGCCGCAGTTCTGAAGTGCGCCAACTGTAGCGGCCCTCACATAGCCTCGTCGAAAGACTGTCCCCGCATCAAGAGGGAGCGCGCAGTTCTCAAGCAAATGGCCAGAGGCAATTCGGCCCACAGGGAGGCAGCCGAAGTAGTCCGGCGTCGGCGTCGGCACCATCGTACGTCTTCGAAGAAGGCGCATGCTCGAAGTGACAGTACCCACTCCACTGCGGTGCCAGTTAGTCGCGCCGCGAAAAGGCCCACCACTTCCACGAAGGAAGCAGAAAAGACTCTATCTTTAGAGGAATGGCCTACGCTACCGAGCCGCTCCCTTGCTAAGGAACCTCAGAAGGTCGGGGCCCCACCTGATCCTTCTCCGGCCATGGATGATTCACCTAAAACAGACCGTCAAGTCATCTCGGTGCTACGTTCTGTCATGGAGGCCATTCGAGCGCTTTTAGTGGACATGGGGACACCGACTGCTGGGAGCGCACTTAAAGTACTGGACGCCTTAAGCCCAGTGCTTGCATCCCTCAACTAAAAAGATGGCTACCCATACCCCATCCTTCCGGAAAGAAGTCAAGGCAGGTCCGTCATCCAGTGGAACGCCAGAGGGCTAAAATCACGAATTTCAGATTTTCGTCAGTTTGTGTACACCAATGTGTTTCCACTCATCGTCATTTGTGAGCCCAACTTGTCGAAACCAATAAGACTGTCAGGATACGAATTTATCATGTCATCAACAAATGGTGCATGCAGCAAAATCGTCGTTTTTGTTCGTCGTGAAATCACCTATGTTTTGCAATCAATTGCGCCCCACGACGACAGTCAATATATATGCATCATAGTTAAAAAGAACAAACTATTGTTTACTCTCATAGGCGTTTATATATCGTCTTCCAGCAATTTCGATACCAAAAGATTTGCGGATATCTTGAGTGTTTGTCCCGCCCCATGGGTCATCATAGGAGATTTCAATGCACACCATCCAGCATGGCGAAGTACAAGGATAAATGCAAAATAACGAAGATTAGCAAGCATCGCCCACAACTATGGCCTTACTCTCCTCAACGATTGTAGCCCCACCTTTCTTCGAGGCGTGACATACGGCAGCTGCCTCGACCTTGCTTTCGTCTCCGACTCTCTCGCCAGATGTGTGAAGTGGTTTCCAGACATTGAGACACATGGGAGTGACCACATTCCCACCTATCTGAACATCAAAGGCTTGTCGTCTAGATCAGGCCCACGGAATACCATTCGGACGATTCAATGGGCAAACTTCAAATCTGAGATGCAAGATGCCTGCCGCGAGGGCCTACCCTCTGGGTTAGAGCAAACGATTAAAATTACGATGCAAAACGCCACTCGCATGATGACGATCTCTTCCACGCGAAATGACTTCGACATAGAATTAGAGCGACTTCGAGCGCTTCGTCGCCGGGCGGAACTTCGATATCGGCGTACAAAATCAATCCATGACCTTAGGGCAGCCAGGAGGATGCAAAAGAAGATTCAGCGTCGTATGGTTAGATTAGCGTCGGAACGTTGGGCAACATTTTGCCAGACACTCGACCCCCGCAAGCCACTGTCTCACTTTTGGAAAACGGTGCAAGGTCTGCGTTGCCTTCCGGAACAGCGTTTTCCATTCAAGGCGCTCGCGCTTTTCCAAGAGCGGCAGGACATCACTGTCGCGGAAGACTTTTGCGCGCGGATGGCAGACCAAGCGACACGTCCAGATCTTCCAGCCCGAGATGACGTCCCCCATTCCCGTGATTGCCGCATGGACCTTCCTTTTACAATGGAGGAGCTCGAAGCGGCACTAGCTCTCTGCAGGCGCTCATCATCTCCGGGTCCAGATGGTATATCATACCGGGCCTTGTGCTATCTCGGAGAGTCCGCACGGATAGAATTGTTGAGCTTTTACAACTCCTCATGGCAGGAGGGAAATGTTCCTGAAGAATGGAAAGTAAGCCGCCTGGTGCTACTCTTAAAGCAGGGCAAATCCCCACTAGAACTCACCTCTTACCGCCCAATAGCGCTGGCCAGCTGTGTAGGAAAGATAATGGAACGGATGATCCTTGGCCGCCTGGAATGGTACCTTGAATACTACAAGATTTATCCGATTTCCATGGCTGGTTTCCGAGGTGACCGCTCTTCCATCGACAATGTAGTTGATATCGTTTCATATGTCCAGCACGAAAGGTCTCGTAAGCGCTTATCTGCAGCTTTATTCTTAGATGTGAAAGGGGCACACGATAACGTATTACATGAGGCCATTCTCGACGCTCTTGCGACGGTTGGCGTAGGTGGTCGAGTTTTTTTTGTGGATTGCAAGTTACCTATCTGCAAGATCATTCTATGTGTTAACTGACGATGGCCCAACTACGCGACGCTATACCAACAGGGGCGTTCCTCAAGGCGGTGCTCTCAGCCCGACGTTATTCAACCTCGCTCTTGTTGGACTTGCTGAATACTTGGCAACTACTATCAAAATTTCAATATACGCTGACGACATCTGTGTCTGGACTTAGGCAGTCACACGTCCTCAGATACGTGCGCTGCTTCAAAGAGCGGCCACTTTGACAGCGAACTACTTGTGTAAACAGGGTCTCAGCATATCACCAGAAAAATGCGCACTAGTAGCATTTACTCGCAAACCGATGACGGCTTATGTCATCTCAATCAATGGGCGGACCATTTCCTATGTCCGAACGCACAGATTCCTTGGCGTAATTATTGACCGAGACCTCTGTTGGAGCCCGCGCGTGGCCTACATGAAACGGCGCCTGACAGCAACTTCCCAGTTGTTTAAATACTTGACAGGCAAGACATAGGGGATGTCAGTAGACGTAATGACGTAATGCTGAGACTCTACAGAGCTCTCTTTCTCGGTTTTTTAAGATACAGTCTACCTGTACTGACCAACACCTGCAAGACAAATATTCGTGTTCTGCAGGCAGCACAAGCTCAAGCACTCAGTGTCTGCCTTGGTTGCCCAGATGCACGTCAACAGAGGCAACTCTTGCGATTGCTCGGGACCATCCAATGCGAACTCACATTACGGTGGAAGCGCTGAGAACGCACATCAGACATTTTGCACGTGCCCCCTATCACCACCTTGCAACACTACCTTCAGACAGGCACCAATCATCATTCTCTAAAACTATCACCAAGTACAACGACAAACTTCCCTCGGGATGCACCGCTGCATCTAAACCATCGATACCCCCTTGGTGTCTTATCAGCCCCACAGTCCATCTCAGTGTACCAGTAATCGGCAAAAAGTCTGAACTGTCGTCGCCTGTGCTGAAACAACTGTCTCTGCTTCTTCTGCACGAGAGGTACGCGGACAGTGAACACATTTATACTGATGGTTCCACAAACATCCAGTGTTCGTCCGGTGCTGTGGTTGTCCCAGAAAAGCTATTACCATCAGCTTTAGGACTGACCACCCTACAACATCGACATCTGCTGAACTAGCGGCTTTTCGCGCTGCACTTTCTTTCGTCAATCGGGAGCCACCTCGACAATGGTCAATCTTCAGCGACTCAAAGGCAGTCCTACAATCTGTACTATCAGCTCTGCGTCGCGGGCCATTCGAACAGCTCGTATTCGATATTACATGCCTACTCCATACATCACAGGAGAAAGGACACCACGTGACGTTTCAGTGGCTGCCAAGTCACTGCGGCGTCACTGGAAACGAAGACGCCGATACTGCCGCTCGGGCAGCTCTTGAAGACGCACAAGAAGACGCCATACCGCTTTCACGATCCGACGCAGCTAGCAGACTTCGAGTGCTTGCACAGGAGATCACGCTCTCTCTATGGTGCACACCAAACAGCCAGACCAACCAGAGCAACCGTCAATACCAGCTGCCCTCTTTGATGCATCTCTATATGCCAACTGGACTCCGCCGAAGAGAGGCTTTATCGCTTATGGCTAGGGATGGCTTTCACGAAATCGTACTCATTTCGCATTGGAATGGCCGACAACGCTATCTGCAATGCCTGTCTTTGCGACTGTCCTGAATATAATGTTCAGCGACAGTCCCTGGCATCCGTTCTAGCGCACATTGACACTAGACCATTGTCCCTCGACACGATTTTCACATGTCGCCGGCAGAAGACATCGCAGGTGAAGGCGACGAAGGGACTACTTCGCTTTTTGAAACACACGGGATTGGACAAGCGGCTGTGACAGTGATATCACGTACCATGCCAGATTGATGGACTCTAACGGACGATGTGTGTGTGCTGTGCTATGTGCTCTCTCTCTTCCCCTTCCCCATCTTTCATCACCCCCATCCCTCTCCCATGTGTAGGGTAGCAAACCGGTTAAGCTAAACTGGTTAACCTCCCTGCCTTACCTTCTCCACTTTTTCCTTCCTTCCTTCCTTCCTTCCTTCCTTCCTTCCTTCCTTCCTTCCTTCCTTCCTTCCTTCCTAAGAAGAGTGCCGAAGACAGGCGCTTGATAGCTTTTTGTTGCTACACAGAGATCACGAGATCAATGGCGTTGTCACCTGTAGACCGTCCACGTCGAAAACCACCCGTAGTCTCAGGGTAAATGTTATAGTATTAGAGGTACAACTCCATACGTGTTAGCAACACCCCCTCCATGACTTTACCGATGCAACTCGCAGGTGCAATCGGCCGATACGATGTAAGGACCAGCGCAGACTTCGCAGGCTTCAGTAGAGACACCAGTCGGCTGCACTTCCAACCGTCGGGTACTACGCTGTCACGTCAAGATTGATTGAACATATCCAGAAAACAACGTTGTGCTGTTGAACCTAGGTGCCTTAAGGCAGCGTAAGTCACCCCATCGGGACCGTGTGATGACGATCGCCTGCACGTAGCCAAGGCCGCTTGCAGTTCTTCGGCTGAGAAAGGCACTTCCATGCTTTGATCTCTCGTGATGGAAACGTCACGTAGCGAGAGGTCAGCCAGCAAAATGAAGTCGCCAGTAACTTTTGCACAAAATATCTCGCGACTTCAAGCTCTGGACGCCTTTGATGTAGAGCCAGCGCTGTGAATGGCTGACGTTGTTGTGGAGGTGAGCGAAGACCCCGAACAGTTCTCCACACGGGTTGTAAAGGCTTGCGAGGGTCCAGTGATTCGCAGAAGCTCTTCCATCGTTGGTTCTGAACTTTGTTCATCTGACGTTGAAGTTACTTCTGAATGCGTCGGGCTTCCTTCGGGTCATAAATTGACTTAGTACGCCTATATCGTCTTTCGGCCCGCCGGCGGATCACCCGAAGCCTTTCCAATTCTTGGTCGAAATCTGTGCGTCTTGTAGATGTTGTATGGGTCCGGGTAGAAGCCTGCAGAGCTTGTATGATCATGTCTTCGAGGCGCTGGGGATGTTCATGTCTGCTCTTGTCCTCGATCGAAATTCGGCCTTGGCTCTCTACCACGTGCTCTCAAGACAAACAGACTGCAAGCTGGCGATGAAGAGGTTTGAAAAAGCACTCGGTAGTGCGATCTCATGGAGTCGTCCACTATCCACAGTAGAATCCGCCGCACTCTCATAGACAGGCGCATGACGCGAAGCAGTTTCCTGCATGTCCGCGACTCCCCGAAAGGACAGACATCGTGAACTTTTCCCCAAGCCGCGTTCTCTCCTGCACTCTTAAAAAAGAAATGTGTGAATGGTTAGTGACGGATAAGGTTACTGACTATTGATGACTGTTACTAAACCGTTACTAACTTTCTACTGTGCATTTACTCACGCAAGAGATCCAGAGGGGCACGGAAGTTTAAAGGCCACTACCTCGTCTTGTCCATAGTCTGTTATGATGTATAGTGGCAGACTTTTTATAGTGCAACATTAAGGTGAACCGTATATAGCTCCTTTCATTGTGTATTTTGAATTACCACTTATGTAATGGTTTGTGGCGCACAAATGTGCAGACGATACATTATAAAAGGACAGGCCTATAACTTCGTTCATTTATTCATATACATAGGTTCTCGCCGGCACAACTCGTGCTCCCAAGTGTGCGGCTATAGATGCACACGAGGTTGTCCTATTATGCGATGCGTTGTCCTGCTTAATCGTTTGTTCCTTTCTCTGAAGTTTGGAATAGCGCTTAGGATGCTTTTCGAATGTAAGTGACCTGTTATGATCATAGAAGGGGCGCTTATAAATAGCCCCGCTATAGTGCTGATGACGATAATGCAGTTGTGCTAGCAATGATTGCCAAGTTTTGTTGGGAGCAACTGAGCAGCATTAGTAACAGTTACTGCCTTTCCTAGGTAGTAGATGTTTTTACCGTTAACGTTACTTACTGCATTCACTAGCGAGGTCGTGATTATTGTATTGTGACGAACCCTTACTAACTTACAGGTAGCAGCTACAAATACATTTTTTTCTTCCAAGAAGAACACAACGCTTCGAAGCCAATGCTCACCTGGAAAAGGGAGCCGCCTGCATGTGGCTACTGCATCTTTATATATCTTGCGTTGTTGTGGTCTTACGAGAGCGTTATTGCGCACCGACTGTGGCAGTGCACTTACGAACGAAAGGCTTCGTCAGTTGGAGCACTGGTGCCCGATTCACAAAGCTTTTCGTTCGTAAATGATCTCTTTGCTATTGACCAGCAGCATTCACTATTAATATTTCTGGCTAAAGGATTTCGCGGAATTTGTTCTTACCAACAATCTTAGCGTAAGCACTTTTTTTGTGAACACGGGCCCTGGGGTGCTACGTGCAGGATGCCCCGAGTTTGTCGCTCGCCTGAGTTTGCTCGACGGCGGCCAATGAACAAAGATGGCGCGGAACGCGCGAAAGCAGCAGACATTAAAATGTCGAGATAAAGCCACGCATGTGAACACGAGTGCACCCTGCGCACGCCGCTTCCTCGTTTCAAACAAAGAAGACTGGGCAAGGTTAGGAGCCAGTGCCGCTTGTTTTGTTATCAATGCAATATCGCAATGCCGTGACTGTGCCGCTGCCTATCTACACACTCGGCGAAAGACGCTTTCCACGCCTTTCTGGGGACGGTTACGGGCGTGTCTCCTCTTTCGAACATTATCTGTCGAATGCGAACAGTGCAGACGTGCGCATTCTCACGCTGTCACAGAGTGCATGCCCGCGCTCCTCTCAAGATGGCCGCCATTGCCGCAGCAGCAGCAACGCCGCTTGAACGGCGATGGGGAAGCGAGCTTCCCATTGTCCCGAGCTTGCCAGACCGGTTTGGTCACGTGCGTCGCCTGAGCGCGGCGGAGGGACGAGGCGGCTTGGCGAGCGGCAGAGCAGCTTGGAGGACGAAGGAGTGGGGTCGTGCACCGGGGAACAGCTGAAGATGTGGTCGGCAGGCTGAGATCTCCAGGCCGAAGTCTTCGCCGGTCGAGCGACAGACGGTGCAAGTTCGTCAGGATCTTCGGCAGCGAGGTTGCAGCAGCCCGACGCTCTTCAGATCGGGACCTCGGCAAGCACGCCCCAGATAAGCCTCGTGTTCCGGGCCGCTCTCAGAACTTTCCGCCGGACTCTCTTTCTAATCGCGTTTAATCTTTCCTTTTTTTATCCATCGCGTGTTGTTTCTTATATGTCCTGGTAGTTTAGTGTTTGCCCTATTTATTGTCGCGCGTATTTTGTATTTGTGTCGCGAATTTTATTGTATTTCGCGAGTGTTAATGATTCCCACGTGGTGGGCTTAGTGTCGCGCGAGTGGCGTCAGGGCGTGTGCTGTGTGACCCGCACGCCTTCCGCGAGCTAGGACCCACTACTGGAAGTTTGCATGTTTGTTTTCCATTATGTCTCGGGCATGATTTTATTGTATTAAATTGAGTGTGGGTGTTGTACGACGTCGCCTCCCGTCTCATGCCTCTGGTTCACGGTCGATCAGGCGTGGACCTTATCGCCGGTCAGCAGTCGAACCCTCACTAAACGCACGCGGGGTGGGTTTGTTGTCGCCCCATCCCCTCCTGTTCGGAGAGTGCGAATTACCACACCACCAATCCTTGACACACGCCAACCTTTCCCTTTATATCTTAAAAGCTAACATTTTCCCTATAACTTGCATGCGCAGGTGATGCACTGGGTGGAACGATAAACAAATAAAAGAAGGCACCGATAGTTTGACCGCGCGAATCCTTCTTTTTCAGCCGCGCATCAAATAACACAAGAGTGCATCTAGGTAAGCCAGTAAAACTGCAGGCGTGCCGAGGCTTGACTTTTACGTACTGATGCCATTCGCTCATTCATCTGAGGGCGTCGCCAGAGCTCGCGGAGATACCGAACTTTTGCAAACTACGGCCATCCTGCATAGCACCCGAGGTGTTTCTTCTTATCCGAGACACTTAAAAAAACAAGTCATATCTACGCCTCTGCCGTTCTTGCACATTATGCTGCATGAATGGCGGACATTAGCAGCAAGAAAATTTCCATCAATAACACCACCATTTAACTAAAATATATTAATTAACTTTTTAATGACAAACTTTATGTCACATGTTTTAATAACAAACTTGGAGCCGAGGAGCAGTAAAGTCATCTATGCTTAGCGCAAAAACTTTAGCAGTTCTTTCTAGATATCCGTCCCCAAAATCTGCTAAAAGATGTCTCGGCATTTCAGTTAAGATTACCCAGAACTAATAAAACACACTTTTGGGAAAACTGTCAAATGGACCGCCAGTCTACTTCGTAGCACTGCTCACAGTGGTGCTACAGTGGCACAAATCAGGTCAACGACCGGGAACACGCCGAATTTACGAAGTTCGCCATTTCTATATACGTTGACTGACTTGTGACATCGGTATAGTGAAGGTACCATTTGGCGCCGGTGTTCCACAACAATTAATTGTCATACGACCATGCACAAAGAAAATATTGTGATAGAGAAAAAGAAAATACTGACGGGCATGCCAACGATTACACTCTCGAGTCTTGTCCCTTAGGGCACCATGCTGTTAGGCCCCTGCTAAAATCAAGGCAAAATGTACAGCTAGCCACAACGATATGACGGGAACGCTGTTGGATAGACAAAGAGGAAAGAAAGGACACGGAACTTTGCGTGTAAGTTCTTCACATCTAAGAATGCGACTATGATCGGAGCAAATTTTCATTAACCACTTTTCGTCCACCCGCCGTTCCTTTTATCAGGCAGCATTATCCGAGCGCGGCTCACACTGTCAACTCCGTTCCCACGTCACGCGCTAAGGCGCTGCAGACAACTGCGTTGGTTTTGCACATTTAATGAGTGAGTCACAGCGCATCTGCCAGAGTCGCGATCGACACGCACTCATCGCTTCGGTGGAAAAACCACATAGAAGCCACGCTACCGAGCCGCTGTCACGCTCCGCCCAATTAATCGGCCCGGCAGCATGAGCGCAGTGCGCGCTGTGCCGCTCCCGCTGGGCGCCTGCGTGCAGACGTACTTGAAGAGAGCCTCTGCGCTCTGCTCCGCTCAGGACGGCGTATTTGCTCACCGTCGCTCAGCGTGCGCGTGCGCACAACGCTCACACGAGCAGCGGCACGCTCCGCTGCGAAGCCGATTGAGCGGAGGAGCGTGAGTCTAGCTGGTTTCCTTGTCGTTTTACTGCGCGTCGAAGAACGCATGATCAGCACAGCCGTTGGAGCGCGGGAAATGTAAGCGGAGCGCAGCGTAAGCGATGCTCTGCTAAAGATGTCCGTTGTCTGGGTGCACCGGTCTGAGCGGAGCGGGCTGTAAACGTTGAGCAAAAACTCTGTTATTTTCTATTCCTGAAAGGGAAAGCGAAGCCGATCGGAAGATGGTAGTTGCGAGCAAACCGTGTATTTGGTTTTATATAAAGCTGTCGTCTGTGAATCCATGCAGGTGGAAGGAAATGAAGTCGTTTGATTCGGGCTTCATTCCACCACATTAAATTTTAATACCGATTATTTTGGATCGCACTTCGTACAATCAGATTGCAGTCTGGGGCTGCTTAGAAGAACAACTTTATTAAAAAGCATGGTCCGGCAGTTTTTGTTGTGGTGGCCTCAGGTGGCGGCTCGAAGTCCTTGGACTCGGGCGGCATCTTCGTCTTGCCGAACGGCCCAGAGCTGGTCTTCCAACTCCGAACTTTTGAGAGCCACCTCCCAGCGGCGGCGACGCCGACGGAGAAGGTCCCCGGCGGCCCCCGCAGCTGGGGCGGCGTCGGGAAGAAGCGAGCTGGAGGCTTTCTGTACTCTGGTAACGACCACGGTTATGGACGCGTCGCGAACGGAGGTGGTTTCAGTACCGTGGTTGCCGGCACATTCCCAGAACATGTGTCGCAGCGTTGCTCTCTATCCGCACGCTTTACACACATCAGTTGGGTATGAAGCCGGGTAGGCGTGGTGTAAGACCGCTGGGCTAGGGTAGGTGTGTGTTTGGAGCAAGCGTAAGGTTACGGCCTCGTGCCTGATTAATTTGTCGTGCGGTGGTGGGAATGTGCGTCTTTCAAGTCTGTAGTGTTGGGTGAGGTCTCTGAACGTGCTCAGGCCCACGCCCATTGTGATTCTTGTTGCTGCATTTCTGTCGTAGTGTGCCGATCCGGCAGATCCGATGCCCCGCTCTCGGGGGCTGAGGCAGGCCCCATAACCTGCGGCGGTTCGGCGTGTGAGACCTAGAGCCGTGGCGTGGGCCGCCTCGTTGCCCGCGAGCGGGACTTCGGTGTGTGCCGGGGTCCAGAGTATGAAGATCGTAGAATTTTGGGGTTGCGAGGGCGATGTCGAGTCGCCGTCGTCACAAATTTGGAGTATGCGGGCCGCTTCCCGCGAGACGCGGCCGCGCGCGAAGCCGCGGATTGCCGCCTGCGAGTCGCTGATCACGGTTGCAGCGTTCGGAACCGTGGCGAGTGCTAGGGCTACCGCGGCTTCTTCTGCAGCCTCCGTGTGTCCCGTGGTCACCCTAACGTTCGCGAGGCACCTACCCGTGCGGTCTATATATAACCGCGATGAAGTGTGCGCTTCTCCCTTCTCCATAGCGCGCGGCGTCTGTACAGCGATTCGTTGCTGTTGCCAAACTCCTTTCGAAGGTCGCTTGCTCGTTTGTTGCGTTTCCCGACGTGGTGCGCCGGGTGTAGTATGTTCTTGGGAAGCGGCGGGATGATCAAGCGGTCGCGGACTGAGGCCAAAACCACTGTCTTTTTCTCCATGCTGAGTGCGGTACGTGATGCCGAGCGACTCGAGGATGCATCGACCTGTCTTTGACTTCGATAATCGTTCGTATTGCGCAACGTCGTGCGCCTCGATTAACTCAAGTGAGTTGTGAAGTCCGAGCTTAGGAACTTGGCGTTGAGTGGAATGCCGATCGCCCTCTTGAAAGCCTTTCGTATCCTACACTCGACCTTTTCTTCCGACCCTATCCACTTCAGGTAGGGGGCAACATACGTTATGCGGCTTATGGCGTACGCCTGCACGAGACGGATCGCGTAGTGTTTGCGTATATTCGTGATGCACCGCAAGAGTCGGATCGTGTCATCCACCGAACCACGAAGTCTTCGCACTTGGTTCTTCGCACTCCGTTATGGCCATTTGCCTGAAGGTGTAACCCCAGGATTCTAATTTTGTCTACGTGCGGTATGGGATTATACCGTCTGCCAATATAATGCGTATTTTGGAGTATTCCCGTTCCTCGTCGCGCAGAGTTTTACGACCTCTGCTTGTAGGTTTATAGATTAAGAGTTCGGACTTTGTAGCCGAGAACTCGAGGCCCGTTCCTCGCAAGTAATCCTGGACCGCATGAACTCCCGCCTGTAGCGTTCGCTCAACGTGACCGTCACATCCTCCCAAGGGAACCCAGAGGGTGATGTCGTCCGTGTAGAGACTGTAATGAAATCCTTCTACTTCTGTTAATTTCTCGGGTAGACCGAGTAGAACTAAATTAAAGAGTAATGGTGATATGACGGATCCTTGCGGCGTGCCGGACGGACCCGTCTCAAATTCCGGCGATTCCTCGTCGCCAACGGTGACGCGTGCGCGCCTGCCCGCAAGGAAATCTCTAACGTAATTGTACGTTCTTTGGCCTGGACCTAATGTTTTCGCTCTTTTTAAAATCGCTTCGTGTTTAACGTTGTCAAAGGCTTTTTTTAATATATAGGCCGAGAATTGCCTTAGTGGAGCTGGTAGTGTCGTCTACGATCTGGTGTTTAAGCTGAAGCAATATGTCCTGTGCGGAGAGGTTGCAGCGGAATCCTAGCATGGTGTGCGGGAACGCGTTGCGGTCTTCGAGAAAGTCGGTCACGCGGGTGAGAACTGCGTGTTCCATGACTTTGCCGACGCAAGACATGAGCGAAATCGGTCTTAGATTATCGAGCGTAACTTGCTTGCCTGGTTTTTGAATCATGCTAACGCGGGCCCGTTTCTACGCTTCGGGAAGGGAGCCCCCTCGCCAGCACTCGTTGACGTAGGTCGCGAGTCGGGAAATTGACTCGTCGTCGTCGTCGTCTTGTCGGCAACCCGGGCCGGGCGCCGATCAGGTGTTCAGTTCGAACAGGACTATCCGAATTTCTGCTTCGCTAAATTCCGCGTCCAGTTTCTCGTTTGCGACGCCGTCGTATTCGGCGTGCTGGATGCTTTCGACCTTCTTAAAGTAACGGTCCCGCATTGCGTCGAGGAAGTTATCGCCTTTACAATCTCTTGCTAGTCTACGAGTCTTGTGGCGCACCGAGTCTCCTCCGGATCTAATAGGTGTTGAAAGAGGTGCCTAGCACTCGCCTCGGTCATCTGTCTCTCGAGGCCGTTGCCCGTGTCTTCCCACTGTGCCCTGCATACCTGGAGTGCGCGTTTTTCGATGTCTCTGTCCAATTGTGCTAAACGTTTGCGCAACCCCTTATTATATCTTTGGCATTTCGATCTTTTCAGGAGTGCTCGCGTTGCTTCCCACATGTGTAGGAGCCTGCTGTCGATTATTTCGAGGTTCGCCTCGGGCGGAACGTCGCTCGTTGCCGCGTCCCTTCTGAGCGCCTCGGTCATTCGTCTTTGTCCGTAATGGGCTCATCGCCTCGCCCCCCCCCCCTCCCCCTTCTTCTCGTTGTTTGCGGAGCGTGTCCCACTTCACGAGTTTGAGTTCACGGCCTTTGCCTTCAGGGTTAGCTCCGCGACCGCTCGGGCCTTTGTCTATCGTGATCTCGTTGAGCGAGTGGTCACTCCCCAAATCTTCCTGCGTATTTTGCCAGTGCACTGTGGTTATATTCGAGACGAACCCGAGGTGTGGTAGCGTGTCTACACTCACGCTGTTCCCTCTGCGTGTAGGATCGGCGGGCTGCTTAGAACGTCTTTATTTAAAAAGGATGCATATATATACTGAGCGACCGCGACTCTAGGCATCGGCTTCACAGGGCGTCAGCATCTTTGGCGGTTGCACACGGAAAGGAAGCGCTGTCGTCCCTGATAAGCGATAGGCTCTACGTAGGGTTGAGAGCCCTGCAATACGATAGCGCACGAGCGCAGTCACGTGGTGTTATTTCATATTTCGCGGGCTTTCTTTAAACGCCGAAAAAAATCGTAACGAAGCATGTACGTTGCCACAAAAAATTGGATCGGTCGTTTCTGAACCCCCTCTACAACGTGAAGAAACGCACTTCGCCCTAAAGTGAGTATTAAAAATTTTGCATCATTCATCTTAGTTAATTAACTAATAAAGTGGAATATAAAAAAATACTCTAAGGAGCACCACATGACGGCAAACCAGATGTGGTTGGTTTCATTCAGCTGCGGCTAAAACTTTTTCTTTTTTAATCATTGGCACAAGTTACGTTAAACACCATATGTTTGCTTGTACGCTGTGCAAAAAGCAGTACATTCGACAAACAGAAAGACCTTTTAAATTGGGCTTTAACAATCACAACTCCCACGCTAACACGTTGCCCAACCAGCCCATCTCAAGACACGTGCACCTCCCTGACCACTCATTTGATAAGCTGAATCTGGATTTCGTTCAAGCTATGATAGAGAAGCCTATGAATCATTTCCTATTTATAAGTGTGATACCATCGCGTCTGGTTTGAATGAAAGTGTAGGAAAATGAGTTCCTTGTCTTTTTAGACCGTCACATCTTCCCTTGTTTCCCTTCTTTTACTAGCACGTCACTACTTCTTTGTTTTTGCTTGATAACATAGCACCTATTTCGGGACGTTTTTTGTTGTCACCTGGCGGTTGCCTTGCGCACTCCATTTTTTATGCATTTCTTCGCTTTATATTTAAAAAAAAATATGGAGTTTCACGCGCCAACACCATGGTCTGTTAATTAGGCACGCCGTAGTGGGGGACTCCGGAATAATTTAGACCACCTGGGGTTCTTTAACGTGCACCTAAATCTAAATACACGAATGTTTTCTCATTTCGCCTCCATCGAAATGCAGCTGTCGTGGCCGGGATTCGATCCCCCGACCTCGTGCTTCACAGCCCAACACTTTGTATTTTCAAACGATATGTTTGCAAACGCCATCTGTTTATACATGTATCAGATGTTCTTTGGAACGACTGACACGCATTTCGTGCTTTTTTCACACACACACACACACACACACACACACACACACACATATATATATATATATATATATATGTGTGTGTGTGTGTGTGTGTGTGTGTGTGTGTGTGTGTGTGTGTGTGTGTGCGTGTGTCACGGTATGGGGCAAAGTATCGCACGTCTCATGTCAGGTGGTCTGGAACATGCTATCCGCCGCAAAGCTATGCTGTTAGCGACGCCTCGCAGGTGTACAGGCGCTTTTCATGAGGATTGCAATGGCTTCGGCTGCTTTGCGTGTGTATGGCCGCCGTATTCTCACTATGACACGCTGGACGCATTGCGGAAGACGCAGCGCATATCGAAATGCCGACGCGCGGCGGAGCTGGTTTGTCGGTGGCGGCCGAAAGTGATCCGAAACGTTCATCACTTTGTTTTTCCCCCGATCGACAGCGTGGCAACTGCATGATCTCCACGTGAGAGCCTGTAAAAAAAAATATATATATATATATATCGCCCGAGAACTACAGCTGCGCGCTTTGTCTTCCGGCTCCACAGGCGCTCCACAGCGCGCGTCGCCCGCCTCTAACCTTGGTATGGCCGAACGGTGGGCGGCTGCCATTGTGGCCGCAGACAGCCCAAGGTGGCCGCCGGCGTGATCAACGCGCCGTCGTTTTCGGGAAGCGCCAGCCTTCGGTGGCGCTGTCCCGCCGACGGCGCGATCGCCGCCGCTGATACGCCGCGCGCCTCGCACGTGTTTGTGCGCGCCTGCCCTGTGCAGCCATTGTCTCGTCGCCGCCGCTTGAGCCGCTGTCCACCTCGCGTGTAGAAGAACGCGCGTCATGCGCGAAACCCGGTCGCAGACGCTGCTCCGCTCGCATTCCGCGACGCATGGCGCGTGCGTACGCGGTGTGATCAGCGGCTGCGCGGCCAGAGGCGACCGTCGTGCACGCGCCAAGCCGTGAGCGCGGACACCGTCCGGGAGGGCTCTCGTGATCCGTCGCAGTATCGTCCACGCACCTGCGGGAGGGGTTCGTCAAAAAGAAGAAATTATGCGCACTCGATTCGTACCGGGGCGGCCACTGCACTTTATGGACCCGCGATTGGTCGGTTTAAGCGATGGCGGTTAATGACGCTACGTGCGCACAATGGGCAGTGCCGTGTTTTCGAGCTTGGAGCGAGCCTCGAAGAGCGCCTAGAAGTGCTTTAAATTAACAGAGCGAATCCATCACACGTATACTTGGAGTTACTGTATATGTCCTTCGCCATACTATATAGCTTCACTCTGCGCATTAACATAAAAGGAAAATCAATGAACTGTATTTTATACGCGACCGTTCGAGAACTACTACGCACCTTTAGTAATGTATCTTTCTTCTTCTTTTTTTTAACGACCAATGGATGGGCGTGTGCAGTTAAAGCGGCGGTGCGCGATCGGGCCTAATTTCGACGTGCGCCTAAATGTAAGTGCACGGGTATCCTTGCGTTCCTTCCCCATCAAAATGCGGCCGCAGCGACCGAGTTCGAACCCGCGACCTCGCGAGCTCAGCAGTGCAACGCCATAGCCACTGGACCAGCTTTCGACCTCCAACTTGCTATAGCTGCATGCAATGCACTTAAAATAAAGCAAATAAATAGATAGATAAATAAAAAAGTAAAGAGAAAGGAAAGGCGCTTGATAATGCCAATAGCTACGCGGGTGTGCCACCCTAATTCACGTATGCACAGGGTGTTTCGCGTCACTCGTGCCAAGGATGTTAAAAAAAAGAAGCGATTAGCCGCAGCCGAATGAAACCAACGGCACGTGATGTGCCGTCATGTGGCGCTCCTTAGAGCATTTTTTTTACATTCCGCTTAATTAGTAATTAACTAAGATGAATTATGCAAAATGTTTAATATTCACTTTAGGGCCAAGTGCGTTTCGTTGCGTTGTAGAGGGAGTTCAGAAACGACCGATCCAATTTTTTGTGTCAACGTACGTGTTGCGTGCCGATTTTTTTTTTTTTTTCGGCGTTTTAAGAAAACCTGCGAAATACGAAATGAAACCACGTGACTGCGCTCGTGCGCTGTCGTATTGCAGCGCCCTCGGCCGTGCTTCGAGCGAAAGAACCGTGCGCGCGGAGCGTGGCGAAGTGAGTGGCCGCGGCTCTAGGCGTCGGCATCACGGTGCGTCAGCATCTTTGGGCGGCGGCACACCGAAAGGCAGCGCCGTCGTCCCTGATAAGCGATAGGCACTACGCACGGTTGAGAGCGCTGCAGTACGATAGCGAACGAGGGCAGACACGTGGTTCTATTCCGTATTTCCCGGGCTTTCTTAAAACGCCGAAAAAAAAAAAAAAAAGATCGCCACGCAGCACGTACGTTGCCACAAGAAATTGGATCGGTCGGTTTACGAACCCCCTCTACAGCGCAACGAATCGCACTTGGCCCCCAAAGTGAATATTAAAAATTTTACAGAATTCATATTAGTTAATTACCTAATTAAGCGGAATGTAAAAAAGTACTCTAAGGAGCGCCACGTGACGGCACAGCACGTGCCGGTGGTTTCGTTCGGCTGCGGCTAATCGCTTTTTTTTTTTTTAAATCCTTGGCACGAGTGGCGTGAAACACCCTGCGTATGTGTGCTTCGATCATTGAGAGCGTCGCGTCGGCTCGTGTTCGCTCACCTGTGCGGCTCAAGTTCTCCCGGCCCGGCGGGGCCTTTTTTGAATCGCCTCCTCCTCGGCGCGAAAGACGGCGCGCATCGTGCCCCTGCTGGAAGCGGTTCAATCAGCATCGAGCTGCGGCATTTTTTTTTTTTTTTTTTTTTCCGCCGACTCGCCCTGCGGCGGCCCTCTCCCGTCCGGCCCGAATCGCGATACTTCTCCGCTTTGACGACGCGCGCGTTCGCCGAAACCGGATTGTGATACACCCCCGATACGTGCACGCATTTAAACTCGTTTACACCGCGCGGCACACGTCTTCAACGGAGCCGTCGCAAGGGGGCGAGCGAATGGGCGCGCACTTATACAGACATCTCGTCGCCCCGGTCCACTCGGCCGTGGCCTTTAATTTCTCTGCGTGGTGTGGGTCGCCACCGGCGATCGCCACTTGGCTACGCGTTGCGCGAGCGAATTTGCTACTTCGTACTTTAGCGATTGCCGCTCTAATCAACGCGGTGACACGCGCGAAGTCGCGGCGTTTTCGCGGGCTTTGCTTTCAGCTTGGTGCCCGTATCTTTGTTGCTCTCAAACGAGAGCGCCCGCCGTAACGCCGTGCCGCGAGCGATGATATCTACGAATATTCTTTCTTTATGTATATGCCAGGTGTTTGTGCGAAGGCTTTAAGAAATTTTTAAAACTTGTTTGGGGCAGATAGCGCCATTATAGTCCTCGAGATGGTGCATTCGGAGAGGCGAGCATTACTTGCGCGAGAAATCGAAATATGTTGTCGGCTAATTACGAAAGATCCACTAATTAAGTTTTTTTTTAGCGAATTGACCTGCGGCAGATGTCGCACTATACAAATCGTAGCCACTGAGATTCGAAGGTATATCCAATCAAAAATAATTGTCTAGATCACAACGTAATCGAGATGTGCGCCGTCATACTTGCGGTAAATGTGCACTGTTGTTCCACTTACCTTTTTAACAAAACGCCGTTTCATGCCGTGAAGCGCAAAAGTAACTGGACCGCCAATGCATTTGTTCTCAAAGCTCGGAAATTAATATCTCGAAACTGGTGTCATCTTCAGAATTCGTTCCAAGTGTAAACTCCCCGGCTACAACTCTGACAATTAGAATATGTGCCATTAGAAAATTAGTTAAAAACATAATTTGTCAATTTTTGATAATCAGTGAAGTTATGGATTTCGATTTTCCGTGCATATAATGCCCATCGGCCTCCCCCCGCTTGAGCATCCAGCTCAAGGATTATAATTGAGCTGTCTGCCGCAGGTTATTAAAAAAAAAAAAAAAAAAGATGTGCTCCTGGAAACACCCTGTATGCTTGTGTTGTGCCTATTTAGGCGACGTGTCTTCAACGTAAACGAGGCCTCGGGCAGGGGAGGGCCGATGTCGCAGCTTTTCCGACCCTGCGGTTTCTTTCCGGTGTATTCCGGGTGCGGCGTAGCGAATATTATGTGACGCGTGCACTCGCGCACATGTGGCATGCGTAATGCCGGATATTTTCGCCTGTCTGACAATGACCCAACGTGCGCGAGAACGCGGAGTCGCGGCTGCCATTTCGATTACGCCTGCGTATCGAATTATAAGTTGCCATCACGCGTGTTTCGACTTATACTCTTCGCACTGTTGGAGTGAAAAACCCAGAAAGAACACTTCCGCGATGATGGTAAAGGCGGCTAAAGAATGGCTCTCACAGTGATGAGCGAGCGCTGTGAGATTGTGTCGCGGCGCCGGCACTTGTCTGCAAGGGCATGGTCAGCTTTTCCTGCGAGCAGCTCTTTAATTTTCAGAATTCGGAGCCAAAAGCGGCCTGCTCGCTGGCTTCCGACATTGCATGGGTAAGGCTATTATACGCCTGTGGCGCCCTGCGGTGAAGCGTATAGAGTTCATTTACAGGATGGTCGTATGACCAGCCTAATCTCCGCCATCTTCGCGGCGTTCTTCAAACTCAAGGCAGAATATAGTTTTGCAGCGAAGCTGTTATAGGCTATACTTTAAACAAGATAAATTTCATTTACTTGCACATATTGAAGTTTAAGCAAAACCAGCGCTATTCAGATAACGGTACCCGCCGGGGTTGCTCAGTGGCTATGGTGTCGGGCTGCTGACCACGAGGTCGCGGGATCGAATCCCGGCCACGGCGGCCGCATTTCGATGGGGGTGAAATGCGAAAACACCCGTATACTTAGATTTAGGTGCACGTTAAAGAACCCCCAGGTGGTCGAAATTTCTGGACTCCTTCACTACGGCGTGCCTCATAATCAGAAAGTGGTTTTGGCACCCCCATAATTTAGTTTTTTTTTTAGATAACTGTAAAAGCCACGCGAATCACTTTTAGAGTTACTTTTCGGCATGATCCTGAGTGTTAGCAAACGATGACACTAAAATTTGCGAGGACAATATATACTTAACTTCAACGTCAGACGCCATTTTATACACACACCATAACAGGGCGCTTGGGGCATAAATTAACGTTTAGTTCGCTTCCTTAAATTCTATTCGAATTGATATTAACTTAAGGTCTGATGAAAATACGTAGCAGAGTTCTAAAGAGACTAGAAAGGAGAATTGATGACCAAAAATTGCAAGAGAAGGTCGGACCTCATAGTATATATATGTCTTGACAGGTGTATGTATATGACGGCGTTAACGTTAATTAACTGACCCTGGCAAGTGAGGATGTCTTGACAGAGGCTGAAGGCGAAATCTACACAACGCGGGAGCAATCCGTGAACACAAACATTATCCAGGACATTCTTATTCCCGAGCCTGTTGTCGTAAAGCAGGTACATGACTAGGGTATGCCTGCTGAAAGCAAGCCAACGCCTGTCATCTTTAATCTTCTAGATGCAAAGTGCAAAACAGCAATATTTAAATAAAAGGCGATTCTAGCTCAAGAAAACCAGTATTTCCGTACGAGAACACTTCAGAAAAAAATCTCGCGGCATCAGAAAAAAGCTGTGGGAATGAGCTTAATGAAACCGCGGAAACAAGAGAAAGTCACAATTTCATTCGATAAGCTATGCATTAATGCTCGCCCGTTCATCTGAGACGACGACAGAAGTGAACGAGTACCACTAGAGAGAGAAAAAAAGAAACGAGACAGACACAGGCCAGCTATACCAAAAGCGAAATCCAATAAAAGTAATAAAAATCTTAACCATAAATGTTTGACAAGGTCGAATTACTAAAAAACCTACTGATTAAGCATGATCCAGACTTAATTGCCGTTACTGAAACGTGACTTTTACCAGAGGTTTCGTATCACGAATTTGTGCCTCCTCAGTACTCAGTCACCCCCTTGTGATGGAGGTGTGGCTTTAATTATGTATATTTCCGGTAGATGTATATGCCAATGCACCCTTCTCACACCCGATGACTCGGCCTTCGGGGGCGCAAAAGACGAGGGCGTGGCAATTCCGACTTGTCCTGAAAGGACTTCGCCGAAGCCAGAGGCAGACAGGCAGGCTTGACAGTAAGCTGATGGGTGCATCTCCGTGCATACGCGACTCGTGAATTCCCGGTAAGCGCTGAAACCCTTTTCACAACGTCTTAAGTGGTGTTCAAATTCGCCGAAAATATATTGTGTAATTAGCCGCGTTCATGCGCGCATACGTACGGGAGAGTCCCAAACCACGATGTTGGAACCATTGAGATATGTTATGTTACGTGTGCGTGTTTTCAGGCATGTGTCATCCTCTGGGCTGGAATTCTCCGACGTAACGTGGCCTCACAGTCTGTAGGGTTCTCTGACTGAGCTAGCTTCGATGCTCGGTTGTCATAGTTAGAAGCTCGAATCCTCGGGATTTTTTTTTTCTTTTTTGTGTTCTTTTAATCTGAAGCTGTGAAGCTCGAATCCACCTCCTCAAGTATACTACATCTCCAGGCTTGGAGTGGCGCCTGACACCGGCAAAAATGCCAAGAGCCAGTGGGGCTGTAGTAATCCAAGTACAACCAAATTAGGAAGACCTACTAAGCTTCAACAAAAGACAGTCCCTCACGAGCACAAGAATTGGCCTCCCAGGTGCAGTATTCGGCCACTCCCTCCCAAATGACTCGTTCGACCAACCAATGGCCCTCAGTCGCCAGTAGCTGCGGAGCCCCTGACCAAGGCGGCGGTCAGACCTCTAACGCAGCAGAGGCTGCTAAGAATCTCTGGACCCGGACAGGCCGCCAATGGAAACTGACCCTGGCAACGTTTAACACCCGAACTCTGTCGAGTGAAGCTAGCCTAGCAGTAGTCTTTGAGGAACTATCAGACATTGTATGGGATATCATTGACCTTAGTGAGGTTAGAAAAACTGGTGATGCTTATACAGTGCTGACAAATGGTCATATTCTCTGCTACAAAGGACTTCCAGATAAGAAGCATTACGGGGTAGGATTCCTAATCCATCAGGACATAGAGGGTAACAGTGACGAATTCTACAGCACTATGAGATGATAGCAGTAGTCTTAATAAAAATAATAGGCATAGATTAAAGTAGTACAAGCCTACGCTCCAACCTCCAGTTTTATGAAGATGGTGAATTAGTTATGAGAAAAGTACAAACTGAGTGTACTGTAGTAATGGGCGTCTTCAATGCAAAAGTGGGTAGAAAGCAGGCTGGTGAACAAGCATTTGGCAACTACGGCGTCGATTCTAGGAACACTCGAGGAGAGATGTTGGTAGAATTTGCGGAAAGGAATAAGTTGCGAATAATGAACACCTTCTTCAGGAATTGTAGAAACAAAAAGTGAACCTGCTAGAGCACTAATGGTGAAACAAGAAATGAGATTGATTTCGTGCTTTCTGCCGATCCCAGCACAGTGCAGAATGTAGAAGTGCTAGGTAGGGTAAAGTGCAGTGATCATAGATTAGTGAGGGCTTGGATTCACCTCAATTTCAAGAGAGAAAGGGTAAAATTGGTGAAGAAGAAGCAGGCCAACCTAGACGCAGTAAGGGTAAAAGCAGACCAATTCAGGCTGGTAGTTGCAAACAAATGTGCAGCCTTAGAACAGGGAGATGATGACATAGAGGTAATGAATGAAACCGTAACTAGGCTGGCTTCGGAAGCAGCAATTGAAGTGGGAGGCAAGGCACCAAGGCAACCAGTAGGCAAGCTCTCTCAAATAACAAACAACCTAATAAAGAAACGACAAAGAATGAAGGTCCAACTCAAGAGATCAGATAGAATTCGCGGAATTGTCAAAAATGATCACCAAGGAGAAAATACGGGATATTTGAAATTATAACATTACGAAGACTGAGGAAGCAGCAAAAAAATGGACGCAGCATGACAACAGTGAGAAGGGAACTTGGCATAGCACTAGCTAAGATGTATACACTGAAGGATAAGCAGGGCAATATCAGCAATCTCGAAGATATGCTAAAAGCAGCGGAAGAATTCTATACTGACCTGTACAGTACCCAGAAGAGTCAGGATACCTCCATTATAAATCGTAATGAACATGATACAGAGGCTCGTTCGATAACTGGCGATGAAGTTAGAAGGGCCTTGCAAGACATGAAACAGGGAAAAGTGGCAGGAGAATATAGAATAACAGTCAATTTAATCAAAGATGGAGGAGACATAATGCTTGAAAAAATGCCGGCCCTTTATACGAACTGTGTATCGACTTCAAGGGTCCCAGAGAACTGGAACAATGCCAACATTATACTAATCCACAAAAACGGAGACGTTGAAGAATTTAAAAAAAATTATAGGCCCATTAGCTTACTTCCAGTA